>NC_071126.1:485000-747500 GCF_024256425.1 Clarias gariepinus | reverse complement strand
ATTATTATTACTTATCCCAACATTCAATCTAGTCTAGCCCAAACCCATTTTTTTAGTTTTTTTACAAAATAATTTTCATTTATAACATATAACATATAATCTTAATATAACATTTTAAAATTGTTTTTTTTTGTCTAATGTTTTCAGCTGATTGTATTTCTTTTTAAGCATCACAACTCCACAAAACAACTCCTGCATGTCCATGTTTTTGTAACTACAAAACAATAAAGCCACTATGGACAGTGTTTAAAACTTTTTTTTTTATATATATAAGAATGTAGACACTTGGACTGTTGTAGCTCCTATAGGTCACAATCATTTGGTAACCTATAAGATTAATGATTTTGGCATCGGTTTAACTATCAAATAAAATAAAATACATCACAACATAATATCATGTAGTAGCATAATTATCACAGAGATGCCACAAAACTTTTGGTATACCTTGATGCATCTCTTCATTGTGTGCCCACATTGTTTCTCCTCTGATATTACTACACATCGGAGCTTTTTTCTCCGGTACAGTATAAAAAAAATGTATAAGGCGCCATATACGGCTTAAATCAAACTTTATTCATGCACATACATGAAACACTAGCATACACATATATGAAACTGTCACACATACATACATATATGTTACTAACTGCTCAAACAACTACATATGAAATGCCATGCACACCTATTAGACACACAAAGACACACAAACTCTGTGTGCACATAAAATGCTTTGGTTTCTCGTGACATCTCGTCAACAGACAGAACATTTCATTTCTGGGGTGGCTGAGGACCTTCATGATCTTTCTGGCCTTGGTGCAGCACCGCTTGCTGTATATTAAGTGCAGGTCAGGGAGCTCGGTGCGGATGATGCACTCAGCTGAACGCACCATCCTCTGTAGAACTCGTCTGGGCTCCAGGCGAATGGCAACAGGCGCCACCGAGCTCCTGTTGATGACGGAGGTCTGGTAGTTCCTCTTCTGCTTTGTACTAAAGTCCACTATCAACACCTTTGTCTTGCTGACGTTCAGGAGGAGATTGGCCCTCTGGCACCATTTTCCAGATTTTCAATCTCATCTAGGTAGGTCGTCTCATTGTTGTTCGTGATCAAGCCCACCACTACAGTGTCGTCAGCAAACTTGATGACTTGGTTGGTAGTGGCCATGCAGTCGTATGTGTACAAAGAGACAGCAGGGGGCTCAGAACACAAACTTAGGGGGCTCCAGTGCTGAGAGTGAGGAAGGCTGAGACATGTCCGCACATCCTTACTGCCTGTGCTCTGCCAGTTAGGAAAATGGAGATCCACTGACTCATAGATGAGCTGAGTCCCAGGTGCTTCATCTTGGTGGTTAAGTGTGGAGAGAATTATGGTATTAAATCATGAGCTCTGGTTGATGAAGAGCATTTTAAAATAATTCCCTACTTCGAGTGTCCAGGTGATTGAGAGATGTATGGAGGAGATGAGAGATGGCATCATCTGTAGAGCGGTTCGGGTGGTTTGCAAACTGTAATGGGTCCAGTGTGTCAGGTAGTGAAGAAACGTCCCCCGACCAGCCGTTCAAGACATTTTATTACAACTTAGGTGTGGGATACAGGGCAATAGTCATTGAGAGAAGCAGGATGGGGTTTCTTCGGAACAGTAACAATGGCAGTGCGAGATCTCAGAGCGTGGCGAATGGTATTATCCAGCCATGGCTACCGATTGGAAAACGTTCTGATTTTTCACTGGTATTATCTGCTAGTTTGGCCACCGATTAGTCTGTTGAGCGCGCGACCTCCCTCTGAACTGGAACTTTCTGTTTGAGTCTTTGTTGTATTTTGGCATGAAGAAGATGGCGGCATGGTCGGATTTCCCAAACGGAGGGTGAGATTTTGCCTTGTAGCTCTCCTTGACTGTAGTATAGCAATGATCCAGTGTCCTTTCGCCACTGGTGGGTCAGGTGATGTGTTGATGAAAGTGTTTGAGGTTGGCGCTGTTAAAGTCCCCCGCCACAATGAGCGGAGTGTTGTGTCTGGTGCTGTGTGAGTCCCTAAGGCAGTGTTCGCGTTTGCTTGAGGTGGAGTATAAACGGAGCTGATTATGACCAATGTAATTGATTATTGACCAACTACTTTTCACCAAGGAAAGTAGTACAGTACCAAGTTGGGTGTGGAGGAGCATGTGAGAGGCACAATGCTCGCAGTGTTGCACCAGCTGTTGTTCACCATTAAACACACTCTGCCTCCCCTTGACTTCCCCGAGTCCCGAGACCTTGGAATGTGGTGAACTTGGCCGGCTGGATGGCGTGGTCCAGCACCGCTGGGGTCAGCCATGTCTCGGTGAAGCAGAGGAGATTGCAGTCTCGAATGTCTGGCCCTGAGGCAGTGGCGGACTGGCCATCTGGAGCAACGGGAGTTTTCTTATTTACTTCCCTAAAAAAGTACTAGTTTACTAGCGTGAGCTAATGCTGCTAGTGATTTTTTCAGCTTACCTGTTCAGTTTTATTGCAATTCTTTTTACAATCTTGTCCTTATAGTTTTTTATATTTTTTGTCTTGATGTCCTTTCCTTAGTTTCTTTGTTTTATTAATATGACCTAATATATGTTTAGCGATACTTCAAATAATATGTTTAAATAGCATTGATTTCTGCATTGTGTTATATCTTTGTTAACATTAATTATCTCTACATTAATGAGCCAGTGTATTATGATGTGGAATGTGGTTGGCCGAGAAGTCCAGGGCCACTTTTTGCTTCCAGTCCGCCCCCGCCTTGAGACCATTGAGTTTGTTCTCCAGTGACTGGACGTTGGCGAGCAGGATGCTAGGCAGAGGTGTGCTGTGTGCACGGGCTCTCACCCTATTTCTGACGCCGGCTCGTTTCCCTTAAAACGCTTTGCTTCATGTCCTTTGTTTTCCCTCAGGATCTCACTCGGCCAGCTTGGATCCAGAGACAAAAACAAAAACAAAGTAAAAGGGTTCGGAGCAGTTGTGACGGCAGCCGATCTCACCACCGCCATCTTGAAACAGACACACAGAAACTACTTATCCTACACAAAAAGTACACATCCTACACAAAGACACACACAGTACACATCCAACACACACCCTATGCTTATGCTATGACTGGCCCAAGCGCCTCCTCCATTACAGTCGACATCAAGCACTCACTAGCAATAATGCAAGCAAAGACAATGTCCAACTATGACGATGCCTTAAACTTGTGCCATATTTAGTGACATCATTTTCAAAAGCCATACTGGTTGTATGGTGCACCTGGTGCCGATGGCACTGGTGCTTGGGCTTATCCCCTAAGACCCACAAGTGTTCCTCGCTTGACCGTGCATACGGAAGCCCCATCATGATATTGGTGACAAAGAACTCCAGAGTGCTGCACAGGACTGCCTTGAGCAAGCTTGAGGTGGGGTTTAACTTTATCAACCAGTGCATGGCCGATGGTGCGCAACCAAAATTAATCGTTGTTGTATCTTAAATGGCCAGATGTACTTCTTGGCTTCCACCTTTGCCAGGAGGTTCTTGGGGAACTTCCAGACCCATTGTCCTGGGTGAGGCTCTGGGCCATGGTCTCTTGCTCTGGGAACATGTGGCCAAATCGGCTGCAGGGAGCAGATTGATCATACAATCCTAGGTTCTTTTGCAGTTTTGCCCTACCTCTTTGAGAATACTTCCGATAAGTTCACCTGTTTGTAATACACTGGGAAAGGTGGTTGTGGGAGGTTCAGATAGCTCAGACCCTATGACTCTATCTGCTTGACAAGATGTCACAAGTAAACCACGAATTTTAACAAATGCTCTGTGGCCTTCTTTGGAACGCTCACTACTTAGCACATCATAATGCCCTTCAGCCTGTTCCATGTGTTTTACATTACTGGCTGCTTTTCATTCTTTGTGGCTCCTAGCGGAGTTTGTAGCAGACAAGAGGGGTAAGCTGAGCCAGCCAGACTCAGGGTTCCAGGAATTACATACTGTAGCCTAGCATGATAAATCTATGATATCTATCTTGTCTGCCTAGATGTGAAAGGCTTATTAGCAGGTTCTTGCTCTTAATCAACTGACCAGTGTTAAAAGTCGATGATTGAGGGACACCTGGTTCTGAAGCAGGTGAAAACCTGGCCAATAGAAGCAATCTCTGCTCTTCAGGACAGTTTTGAGAACTCTGTTTAGGAAGGCTGCAACATACTGAGTTGGAGGAGTTCACTGTCTCCAAGAACATCATCTCATGACCAACGAAAAACATTCAAGCACTCACATCCAGACTGTGCAACAGCTTCTTTTTGCAAGCCATCTGTTTCCTTAAAAAAATGAGACTGGACTGATAAACAAACACAAATTATTGTGTTACTGTGTGTAAGTTATAGTGTGTGTGTGTTATTGTGCGTGTGCTATTGTGTTTGTGTGTGTGTGTGTGTGTGTGCGTGTGTGTGTGTGTGTTTGTGTGTGTGTTTATTTGTGTGTGTGTGTGTGTGTGTGTGTGTGTTTTTACAAAGTTTTCTAAAAACTTTTTACACTATAATTGCGCTTTTGCATAATATCCATTACTTGTCATTTGCACAAGCCTATTTGATATTTGCTGCTACTTTAAAGGAATTTGTCACGTTTACTGTTTCTCCTCCCACTACCTTAACTCATTACCTCATTATATCATTATCACGAAGTATTGAAATGTGTCACGTTGTTGCATTGAGTGACTTTGTCACTCTTTGTCACTATTTGCATGAGCACTTTATGTTGTCTCTTTTTTTGGTATAGAACTTTTTTTCTGTTAACTTAAAAATGTCAACCTGTCTTGTCTCAGCCAGTTAAGCTAATTAGGATGCTTAGTAAGCTAGTTAGTTTTTGTTCATTTATGTTGTTAATTTATGTTGGATGTAGGACCTTGGTCCTGGTTCTCCTTATGATGTTGTTCCTCCTCGGCTGTTTACAGAAGTGTTTCCTACTGTTGGCCCAGCTGTTCTTCCTCTTGTTAACAGTAGTCTCTCTTCAGGTCTGGTACCTAAAACTTTTAAACATGCTGTAATCCAACCTCTCATTAAAAAACCTGTTTTAGATCCCACAGTTCTCGAGAACTACAGACCAATTTCGAAACTTCCCTTTCTTTCTAAAGTGATTGAGAAGATTGTGTACAGTCAATTAATTGCTTTTCTGGGAAAGTATAATATTTTAGAAGTTTTTCAATCTGGTTTTAAAACCTTGCACAGCACTGAGTCAGCTTTGTTAAAAGTGTTTAATGATATATTTTTAGCCACTGACTCCGGTGACTGTGCTGTTCTCGTCCTCTTAGATCTAACTGCTGCATTTGACACAGTGGATCATGAAATTCTGCTTTCTCGTTTGAAGCAGTGGGTGGGCATTAGGGGCATAGCATTGGAGTGGTTCCGATCCTACCTGGCGAACCGAACCGTCTGTGTGTCCCTTGGTGATTGTGTGTCCTCCTTTGCTCCTCTACTACATGGGGTGCCACAGGGATCAGTTTTAGGCCCCCTTCTCTTTTCAATCTATCTGCTTCCACTTGGCTCCATTCTTAGAAAGCATGGCATCTTATTCCACTGTTACGCTGATGATAGTCAGATCTATTTTCCTCTTAAAAAGAAAGATGCCTACTTGGTGAGACCTTTACTTAGGTGTTTTGAGGAAATAAAGTACTGGTTGACCCTCAATTTTTTACAACTTAATGAAAAAAAGACAGAGGTGATGGTCTTTGGGGGATCTTCTGAGAACCCTTTTGTGGATCTGGGTTCTTTGTCCCAGTATGTAAAACCAGTCATCTCAAATTTAGGTGTCAAAGTGGATGCGGATCTTAGGTTTGACAGTCAGATTAGGGATGTTGTTAAATCAAGCTTCTTTCAATTGAGAAATCTGGCTAAAATAAAATCTGCTATCCCTAGGGAGCATTTTGAGACAGTAATTCATGCTTTTGTCACCACTCGAATTGATTACTGTAATGCACTCTATGTGGGGGTTAATGCTTCCTCCATTGCTCAACTTCAGCGAGTACAAAATGCTGCCGCACGTCTTTTAACTGGCACACGGAAGTATGAGCACATTTCCCCAATTTTAGCCTCACTTCACTGGCTCCCTGTATATTTGAGGGTTCATTTTAAAATTCTCCTGTTTGCTTTTAAAGCATTAAATGGTCTAGCCCCGACCTACCTGTCTGAGCTGCTTCACCCATATTCGCCCTACCGCTCTCTTAGGTCAGCTGATCAGTGTGCCGAAAACTAAGCGTAAGCTTAGAGGGGATCGGGCTTTCGCTGTTGCAGCTCCAACAATGTGGAATAAATTGCCTTTGCACATTAGACAGGCTTTTTCCCTTGCTGTTTTTAAATCTCTTCTCAAAACCCATTTTTTTTCCATAGCCTTTGATGACTTGCGAGATGCTGGCATTTGATTCATTTGTTTTACTTTACTTATCTTATTTACTCTACTTTGTGTCATTTGTTCTTATTATACAGTGGTGTGAAAAACTATTTGCCCCCTTCCTGATTTCTTATTCTTTTGCATGTTTGTCACACAAAATGTTTCTGATCATCAAACACATTTAACTATTAGTCAAACATAACACAAGTAAACACAAAATGCAGTTTTTAAATGATGGTTTTTATTATTTAGGGAGAAAAAAAATCCAAATCTACATGGCCCTGTGTGAAAAAGTAATTGCCCCCTGAACCTAATAACTGGTTGGGCCACCCTTAGCAGCATAACTGCAATCAAGCGTTTGTGATAACTTGCAATGAGTCTTTTACAGCGCTCTGGAGGAATTTTGGCCCACTCATCTTTGCAGAATTGTTGTAATTCAGCTTTATTTGAGGGTTTTCTAGCTTTTTAAGGTCATGCCACAACATCTCAATAGGATTCAGGTCAGGACTTTGACTAGGCAGTGGCCTAAGTCTTAACTTTTGTCTTCATTTTGTTTTTCTTCAGCCAGTCAGAGGTGGATTTGCTGGTGTGTTTTGGGTCATTGTCCTGCTGCAGCACCCAAGATCGCTTCAGCTTGAGTTGACGAACAGATGGCCGGACATTCTCCTTCAGGATTTTTTGGTACACAGTAGAATTCATGGTTCCATCTATCACAGCAAGCCTTTCAGGTCCTGAAGCAGCAAAACAACCCCAGACCATCACACTACCACAACCATATTTTACTGTTGGTATGATGTTCTTTTTCTGAAATGCTGTGTTACTTTTACGCCAGATGTAACGGGACACGCACCTTCCAAAAAGTTCAACTTTTGTCTCGTCGGTCCACAAGGTATTTTCCAAAATGTCTTGCCAATCAGTGAGATGTTTTTTTAGCAAATTGAGACGAGCCTTAATGTTCTTTTTGCTTAAAAGTGGTTTGAGCCTTGGAAATCTGCCATGCAGGCCGTTTTTGCCCAGTCTCTTTCTTATGGTGGAGTCGTAAACACTGACATTAATTAGGGCAAGTGAGGCCTGCAGTTCTTTAGATGTTGTCCTGGGGTCTTTTGTGGCCTCTTGGATAAGTTGTCTCTGCGCTCTTGGGGTAATTTTGGTCGGCCGGCCACTCCTGGGAAGGTTCACCACTGTTCCATGTTTTTGCCATTTGTGGATAATGGCTCTCACTGTGGTTCGCTGGAGTCCCAAAGCTTTAGAAATGGCTTTATAACCTTTAACAGACTGATAGATCTCAATTACTTTTGTTCTCATTTGTTCCTGAATTTCTTTGGATCTTGGCATGATGTCTAGCTTTTGAGGTACTTTTAGTCTACTTCTCTGTGTCAGGTAGCTCCAATTTAAGTGATTTCTTGATTGAAACAGGTGTGGCAGAATCAGGCCTGGGGGTGACTACAGAAATTGAACTCAGGTCTGATAAACCACAGTTAAGGTATTTTTTAACAAGGGGGGCAATCACTTTTTCACACAGGGCCATGTAGATTTGGAGTTTTTTTCTCCCTTAATAACGTAAACCTTCATTTAAAAACTGCATTTTGTGTTCATTTATGTTATCTTTGACTAATAGTTAACGTTTTTGATGAGCAGAAACATTTACGTGTGACAAACATGCAAAAGAATAAGAAATCAGGAAGGAAGCAAATAGTTTTTCACACCACTGTATAGTTGCTTTTTTTTATTTTTTTTTATGTCTTTTATTTGATTCTGTACAGCACTTTGGTCCAGTGTGGGTTTGTAAAGTGCTTTATAAATAAAGTTGATATGGTATGGTCCTGGAGGAAGGTGGTTTCGTTTAACTGTGTACTAAACTGTATATGGTTGAAAGTAAAAAATAAAATTCTACTTGAACTTGGTACCACACATAAAGCAAACAACAAGCTAAAGACCCATGATTAGTTTTGACCCGCATGTGAAAGCCTACACCTAGAAATTGGGGCACGCCCCATTCCTGGGATGCTGGGGTCCAGTTCGATGTGTCTCTCCACTACAGAAACATTAGCTCACACTGTCCCCAGGCTGACCCTCCATCAGAAGTAGTCATTGGGGCAGGCGGACGTCCGTAAGCCACCATTTCCCCATGGTTCCTCTCTTCTGTCCCTGCTCACCACTTACTGAAGGAGTCCTTATTATTTTCTTCTATAAACTATAAACAATGTGAAGTATATGTAATATGTAATAAAAATATATTCTTATTTCGTATTTATTTAAACGTTTTCTTATTTATACTGTATTTTTAAAAATTATTATAGTCATATTAATATTCTTAGTCATAGGAAGTTGTAAAAGCATTTTTTTTAATATCATATTGTATATGGCTGTGTATGTGACAAATTAAATTAAAATTTCATTTGAAATAAAAATTCATTTAAATTAACATTGGTGATACGGTCCCTTTTTTTTACTTTTTTTTTTAACTATTATATAAATGTCATGTTCGCAACTTCCGTCATTCATATTGCTTCCTTTTTAGCTGTATTTAACCACATAAGCGTGTAAATCTGCTTTCGAATAAAGTGAAAATCAGATTTCTCATAATGACTTATTATGAACATGTAGAAATCTTCATGTAATGAAATCTTTTGGATTATTTGACCGAGGTCAATTTACTGATTGTTTGGTAGACAATGACGTGTGTAAATTCTAATTCATTATTAATGTGTCAAACACTACTTTTTAAAACTTTATTTTACTCAACGATGTACAAGTGTTGCAAGATCTCTGGGGTTCTAAGCTTGAACAATGTGTAGAACTCGCATGCTTTGTGCGTCTGCTTACCAATAATAATTATAAAATATCATAATTAGAACTAATAATCAATATAAGTGCTTTAAGTGATAAGTTCCTTAATTCTAATTTATTTTATTTTAAGTTAAATCTTTAAAGTTGTCTTTTTGTTGACAATTTGTCAAAACAAATTTGATGGCATATTAAACAATAATAAAAATGTCATAAACATGATTGAATTACTAGAACGATGTATTTCAATTGAAGGAATTCCTTGTTCCATGTTTACAAAATCTCAAAAATTTTAATGTATATTAAAAATGTCTTTCAGACAATTCGTCATTCATTATATGCATAATTTCAGCATCAGCAGTATAATTTCAGCATCAGCAGCCAAAAAGAATGATGAGATCTAGCATAAATGTTGAAAAAAACATTTGTTTGTTAATCTTTTTTCACATTTTAATGAATAAAAATGTATATGGCTTATCTCAGCGTAACAATGCAAAAAATCTAATAAAAGATCAACTCCACAACATTCATGCATTTTGGCATACATGTTGAAAAAAAAAATTTGTTATTGTTTTTAAGATCTTGACCATGAAAACTGTATATAAACTCGTTGTGTGAGAAAAACGCTTACCTGAGCTCGTACAGTGCTAAGAACGCTTTATCACCATCTTTATCACCATGTATGTTTTACAATCAACGAGCATTTGTTGTGAGGGAAAACTGCTTTCCTAAGCACGTACAGCGCTAAGAACGCAGCAAACGCTTTATCACCATCTAAAAATCTTATATATCTAATTTTGACAACATTCATGAATTTTGGCATACATGTGAAAAACATTTTTTTTGTTATTGTATTTAATAATTTGACTATGAAAACTGTATATAAACTCCTTTTTTAATTTTTTACAATGACCATTTCTCAGTAGTGTGAGAAAACCGCTTTCCTGAGCTCGTACAGCGCTAAGAACGCAGCAAACGCTTTATCACCATCTAAAAATCTTATATGTCTAATTTTGACAACATTCATGCATTTTGGCAAACATGGTGAAATACAAGTTTTTTGTTTTTCTTTGTCACATTTAGATGCCTAAAAATCTGATAAATGATCATTTCCACAATATTCATGCATTCTGGCATACATGCTGCAAAACAACTTTTTCGTTATTCTTGTTCACATTTTGAAGCAAAAAATGTATTAGAAACTTGTTTTGTATGTTTTACAATCAACGGGCATTAGTTGTGAGGGAACACTGCTTTCTGAGCACGTACAGCGCTAAGAACGCAGCAAACGCTTTATCACCATCTTAAAAAGTCTAATGAATGATCATCTACACAACATTCATGCATTTTGGCAAACATGTTAAAAAAAGACTTTTTTGTTATTCTTTGTCACATTTTGATGCTTAAAAATCTTATAAATGATAATTTCCACAACATTCATGCATTCTGGCATACATGCTGCAAAACAACTTTTTCGTTATTCTTGTTCACATTTTGAAGCAAAAAAAGTATTAGAAACTTGTTTTGTATGTTTTACAATCAACGAGCATTTGTTGTGAGGGAAAACTGCTTTCCTAAGCACGTACAGCGCTAAGAACGCAGCAAACGCTTTATCACCATCTAAAAATCTTATATATCTAATTTTGACAACATTCATGAATTTTGGCATACATGTGAAAAACATTTTTTTTTGTTATTGTATTTAATAATTTGACTATGAAAACTGTATATAAACTCCTTTTTTAATTTTTTACAATGACCATTTCTCAGTAGTGTGAGAAAACCGCTTTCCTGAGCTCGTACAGCGCTAAGAACGCAGCAAACGCTTTATCACCATCTAAAAATCTTATATGTCTAATTTTGACAACATTCATGCATTTTGGCAAACATGGTGAAATACAAGTTTTTTGTTTTTCTTTGTCACATTTAGATGCCTAAAAATCTGATAAATGATCATTTCCACAATATTCATGCATTCTGGCATACATGCTGCAAAACAACTTTTTCGTTATTCTTGTTCACATTTTGAAGCAAAAAATGTATTAGAAACTTGTTTTGTATGTTTTACAATCAACGGGCATTAGTTGTGAGGGAAAACTGCTTTCTGAGCACGTACAGCGCTAAGAACGCAGCAAACGCTTTATCACCATCTAAAAATCTTATATATCTAATTTTGACAACATTCATGAATTTTGGCATACATGTGAAAAACATTTTTTTTTTGTTATTGTATTTAATATTTTGACTATGAAAACTGTATATAAACTCGTTTTGTATGTTTTACAATGACCATTTCTTAGTAGTGTGAGAAAACCGCTTTCCTGAGCTCGTACAGCGCTAAGAACGCAGCAAACGCTTTATCACCATCTTAAAAAGTCTAATGAATGATCATCTACACAACATTCATGCGTTTTGGCAAACATGTTGAAAAACCACTTTTTTGTTATTCCTTGTCACATTTTGATGCTTAAAAATCTTATAAATGATAATTTCCACAACATTTATGCATCCTGGCATACATGATGAAAAACAACTTTTTCGTTATTCTTGTTCACATTTTGAAGCATAATTAGTCTTAGAAACTCGTTTTGTATGTTTTACAATGACCATACATTAGTTGTGTGAGAAAACTGCTTTCCTGAGCACGTACAGCGTTAAGAACGCAGCAAACGCTTTATCACCATCTAAAAATCTTATATATCTAATTTTGACAACATTCATGAATTTTGGCATACATGTGAAAAACATTTTTTTTTGTTATTGTATTTAATATTTTGACTATGAAAACTGTATATAAACTCGTTTTGTATGTTTTACAATGACCATTTCTTAGCAGTGTGAGAAAACCGCTTTCCTGAGCTCGTACAGCGCTAAGAACGCAGCAAACGCTTTATCACCATCTAAAAATCTTATATGTCTAATTTTGACAACATTCATGCATTTTGGCAAACATGGTGAAATACAAGTTTTTTGTTTTTCTTTGTCACATTTAGATGCCTAAAAATCTGATAAATGATCATTTCCACAATATTCATGCATTCTGGCATACATGCTGCAAAACAACTTTTTCGTTATTCTTGTTCACATTTTGAAGCAAAAAATGTATTAGAAACTTGTTTTGTATGTTTTACAATCAACGGGCATTAGTTGTGAGGGAAAACTGCTTTCTGAGCACGTACAGCGCTAAGAACGCAGCAAACGCTTTATCACCATCTAAAAATCTTATATATCTAATTTTGACAACATTCATGAATTTTGGCATACATGTGAAAAACATTTTTTTTTTGTTATTGTATTTAATATTTTGACTATGAAAACTGTATATAAACTCGTTTTGTATGTTTTACAATGACCATTTCTTAGTAGTGTGAGAAAACCGCTTTCCTGAGCTCGTACAGCGCTAAGAACGCAGCAAACGCTTTATCACCATCTTAAAAAGTCTAATGAATGATCATCTACACAACATTCATGCGTTTTGGCAAACATGTTGAAAAACCACTTTTTTGTTATTCCTTGTCACATTTTGATGCTTAAAAATCTTATAAATGATAATTTCCACAACATTTATGCATCCTGGCATACATGATGAAAAACAACTTGTTCACATTTTGAAGCATAATTAGTCTTAGAAACTCGTTTTGTATGTTTTACAATGACCATACATTAGTTGTGTGAGAAAACTGCTTTCCTGAGCACGTACAGCGTTAAGAACGCAGCAAACGCTTTATCACCATCTAAAAATCTTATATATCTAATTTTGACAACATTCATGAATTTTGGCATACATGTGAAAAACATTTTTTTTTTGTTATTGTATTTAATATTTTGACTATGAAAACTGTATATAAACTCGTTTTGTATGTTTTACAATGACCATTCCTTAGTAGTGTGAGAAAACCGCTTTCCTGAGCTCGTACAGCGTTAAGAACGCAGCAAACGCTTTATCACCATCTAAAAATCTTGTATGTCTAATTTTGACAACATTCATGAATTTTGGCATACATGTGAAAAACATTTTTTTTTTGTTATTGTATTTAATATTTTGACTATGAAAACTGTATATAAACTCGTTTTGTATGTTTTACAATGACCATTCCTTAGTAGTGTGAGAAAACCGCTTTCCTGAGCTCGTACAGCGCTAAGAACGCAGCAAACGTTTTATCACCATCTAAAAATCTTGTATGTCTAATTTTGACAACATTCATGAATTTTGGCATACATGTGAAAAACAATTTTTTTTTTGTTATTGTATTTAATATTTTGACTATGAAAACTGTATATAAACTCGTTTTGTATGTTTTACAATGACCATTTCTTAGCAGTGTGAGAAAACCGCTTTCCTGAGCTCGTACAGCGCTAAGAACGCAGCAAACGCTTTATCACCATCTTAAAAAGTCTAATGAATGATCATCTACACAACATTCATGCATTTTGGCAAACATGTTAAAAAAAGACTTTTTTGTTATTCTTTGTCACATTTTGATGCTTACAAATCTTATAAATGATCATTTCCACAACATTCATGCATTCTGGCATACATGCTGCAAAACAACTTTTTCGTTATTCTTGTTCACATTTTGAAGCAAAAAATGTATTAGAAACTTGTTTTGTATGTTTTACAATCAACGAGCATTTGTTGTGAGGGAAAACTGCTTTCCTAAGCACGTACAGCGCTAAGAACGCAGCAAACGCTTTATCACCATCTAAAAATCTTATATATCTAATTTTGACAACATTCATGAATTTTGGCATACATGTGAAAAACATTTTTTTTTTGTTATTGTATTTAATATTTTGACTATGAAAACTGTATATAAACTCGTTTTGTATGTTTTACAATGACCATTTCTCAGTAGTGTGAGAAAACCGCTTTCCTGAGCTCGTACAGCGCTAAGAACGCAGCAAGCGCTTTATCACCATCTCAAAATCTTATATGTCTAATTTTGACAACATTCATGAATTTTGGCAAACATGGTGAAATACAAGTTTTTTGTTTTTCTTTGTCACATTTAGATGCCTAAAAATCTGATAATTGATCATTTCCACAATATTCATGCATTCTGGCATACATGCTGCAAAACAACTTTTTCGTTATTCTTGTTCACATTTTGAAGCAAAAAATGTATTAGAAACTTGTTTTGTATGTTTTACAATCAACGGGCATTAGTTGTGAGGGAAAACTGCTTTCTGAGCACGTACAGCGCTAAGAACGCAGCAAACGCTTTATCACCATCTAAAAATCTTGTATGTCTAATTTTGACAACATTCATGAATTTTGGCATACATGTGAAAAACATTTTTTTTTTGTTATTGTATTTAATATTTTGACTATGAAAACTGTATATAAACTCGTTTTGTATGTTTTACAATGACCATTCCTTAGTAGTGTGAGAAAACCGCTTTCCTGAGCTCGTACAGCGTTAAGAACGCAGCAAACGCTTTATCACCATCTAAAAATCTTGTATGTCTAATTTTGACAACATTCATGAATTTTGGCATACATGTGAAAAACATTTTTTTTTTGTTATTGTATTTAATATTTTGACTATGAAAACTGTATATAAACTCGTTTTGTATGTTTTACAATGACCATTCCTTAGTAGTGTGAGAAAACCGCTTTCCTGAGCTCGTACAGCGCTAAGAACGCAGCAAACGCTTTATCACCATCTAAAAATCTTGTATGTCTAATTTTGACAACATTCATGAATTTTGGCATACATGTGAAAAACATTTTTTTTTTTGTTATTGTATTTAATATTTTGACTATGAAAACTGTATATAAACTCGTTTTGTATGTTTTACAATGACCATTTCTTAGCAGTGTGAGAAAACCGCTTTCCTGAGCTCGTACAGCGCTAAGAACGCAGCAAACGCTTTATCACCATCTTAAAAAGTCTAATGAATGATCATCTACACAACATTCATGCATTTTGGCAAACATGTTAAAAAAAGACTTTTTTGTTATTCTTTGTCACATTTTGATGCTTACAAATCTTATAAATGATCATTTCCACAACATTCATGCATTCTGGCATACATGCTGCAAAACAACTTTTTCGTTATTCTTGTTCACATTTTGAAGCAAAAAATGTATTAGAAACTTGTTTTGTATGTTTTACAATCAACGAGCATTTGTTGTGAGGGAAAACTGCTTTCCTAAGCACGTACAGCGCTAAGAACGCAGCAAACGCTTTATCACCATCTAAAAATCTTATATATCTAATTTTGACAACATTCATGAATTTTGGCATACATGTGAAAAACATTTTTTTTTGTTATTGTATTTAATAATTTGACTATGAAAACTGTATATAAACTCCTTTTTTAATTTTTTACAATGACCATTTCTCAGTAGTGTGAGAAAACCGCTTTCCTGAGCTCGTACAGCGCTAAGAACGCAGCAAACGCTTTATCACCATCTAAAAATCTTATATGTCTAATTTTGACAACATTCATGCATTTTGGCAAACATGGTGAAATACAAGTTTTTTGTTTTTCTTTGTCACATTTAGATGCCTAAAAATCTGATAAATGATCATTTCCACAATATTCATGCATTCTGGCATACATGCTGCAAAACAACTTTTTCGTTATTCTTGTTCACATTTTGAAGCAAAAAATGTATTAGAAACTTGTTTTGTATGTTTTACAATCAACGGGCATTAGTTGTGAGGGAACACTGCTTTCTGAGCACGTACAGCGCTAAGAACGCAGCAAACGCTTTATCACCATCTTAAAAAGTCTAATGAATGATCATCTACACAACATTCATGCATTTTGGCAAACATGTTAAAAAAAGACTTTTTTGTTATTCTTTGTCACATTTTGATGCTTAAAAATCTTATAAATGATAATTTCCACAACATTCATGCATTCTGGCATACATGCTGCAAAACAACTTTTTCGTTATTCTTGTTCACATTTTGAAGCAAAAAAAGTATTAGAAACTTGTTTTGTATGTTTTACAATCAACGAGCATTTGTTGTGAGGGAAAACTGCTTTCCTAAGCACGTACAGCGCTAAGAACGCAGCAAACGCTTTATCACCATCTAAAAATCTTATATATCTAATTTTGACAACATTCATGAATTTTGGCATACATGTGAAAAACATTTTTTTTTGTTATTGTATTTAATAATTTGACTATGAAAACTGTATATAAACTCCTTTTTTAATTTTTTACAATGACCATTTCTCAGTAGTGTGAGAAAACCGCTTTCCTGAGCTCGTACAGCGCTAAGAACGCAGCAAACGCTTTATCACCATCTAAAAATCTTATATGTCTAATTTTGACAACATTCATGCATTTTGGCAAACATGGTGAAATACAAGTTTTTTGTTTTTCTTTGTCACATTTAGATGCCTAAAAATCTGATAAATGATCATTTCCACAATATTCATGCATTCTGGCATACATGCTGCAAAACAACTTTTTCGTTATTCTTGTTCACATTTTGAAGCAAAAAATGTATTAGAAACTTGTTTTGTATGTTTTACAATCAACGGGCATTAGTTGTGAGGGAAAACTGCTTTCTGAGCACGTACAGCGCTAAGAACGCAGCAAACGCTTTATCACCATCTAAAAATCTTATATATCTAATTTTGACAACATTCATGAATTTTGGCATACATGTGAAAAACATTTTTTTTTTGTTATTGTATTTAATATTTTGACTATGAAAACTGTATATAAACTCGTTTTGTATGTTTTACAATGACCATTTCTTAGTAGTGTGAGAAAACCGCTTTCCTGAGCTCGTACAGCGCTAAGAACGCAGCAAACGCTTTATCACCATCTTAAAAAGTCTAATGAATGATCATCTACACAACATTCATGCGTTTTGGCAAACATGTTGAAAAACCACTTTTTTGTTATTCCTTGTCACATTTTGATGCTTAAAAATCTTATAAATGATAATTTCCACAACATTTATGCATCCTGGCATACATGATGAAAAACAACTTTTTCGTTATTCTTGTTCACATTTTGAAGCATAATTAGTCTTAGAAACTCGTTTTGTATGTTTTACAATGACCATACATTAGTTGTGTGAGAAAACTGCTTTCCTGAGCACGTACAGCGTTAAGAACGCAGCAAACGCTTTATCACCATCTAAAAATCTTATATATCTAATTTTGACAACATTCATGAATTTTGGCATACATGTGAAAAACATTTTTTTTTGTTATTGTATTTAATATTTTGACTATGAAAACTGTATATAAACTCGTTTTGTATGTTTTACAATGACCATTTCTTAGCAGTGTGAGAAAACCGCTTTCCTGAGCTCGTACAGCGCTAAGAACGCAGCAAACGCTTTATCACCATCTAAAAATCTTATATGTCTAATTTTGACAACATTCATGCATTTTGGCAAACATGGTGAAATACAAGTTTTTTGTTTTTCTTTGTCACATTTAGATGCCTAAAAATCTGATAAATGATCATTTCCACAATATTCATGCATTCTGGCATACATGCTGCAAAACAACTTTTTCGTTATTCTTGTTCACATTTTGAAGCAAAAAATGTATTAGAAACTTGTTTTGTATGTTTTACAATCAACGGGCATTAGTTGTGAGGGAAAACTGCTTTCTGAGCACGTACAGCGCTAAGAACGCAGCAAACGCTTTATCACCATCTAAAAATCTTATATATCTAATTTTGACAACATTCATGAATTTTGGCATACATGTGAAAAACATTTTTTTTTTGTTATTGTATTTAATATTTTGACTATGAAAACTGTATATAAACTCGTTTTGTATGTTTTACAATGACCATTTCTTAGTAGTGTGAGAAAACCGCTTTCCTGAGCTCGTACAGCGCTAAGAACGCAGCAAACGCTTTATCACCATCTTAAAAAGTCTAATGAATGATCATCTACACAACATTCATGCGTTTTGGCAAACATGTTGAAAAACCACTTTTTTGTTATTCCTTGTCACATTTTGATGCTTAAAAATCTTATAAATGATAATTTCCACAACATTTATGCATCCTGGCATACATGATGAAAAACAACTTGTTCACATTTTGAAGCATAATTAGTCTTAGAAACTCGTTTTGTATGTTTTACAATGACCATACATTAGTTGTGTGAGAAAACTGCTTTCCTGAGCACGTACAGCGTTAAGAACGCAGCAAACGCTTTATCACCATCTAAAAATCTTATATATCTAATTTTGACAACATTCATGAATTTTGGCATACATGTGAAAAACATTTTTTTTTGTTATTGTATTTAATATTTTGACTATGAAAACTGTATATAAACTCGTTTTGTATGTTTTACAATGACCATTTCTTAGCAGTGTGAGAAAACCGCTTTCCTGAGCTCGTACAGCGCTAAGAACGCAGCAAACGCTTTATCACCATCTAAAAATCTTATATGTCTAATTTTGACAACATTCATGCATTTTGGCAAACATGGTGAAATACAAGTTTTTTGTTTTTCTTTGTCACATTTAGATGCCTAAAAATCTGATAAATGATCATTTCCACAATATTCATGCATTCTGGCATACATGCTGCAAAACAACTTTTTCGTTATTCTTGTTCACATTTTGAAGCAAAAAATGTATTAGAAACTTGTTTTGTATGTTTTACAATCAACGGGCATTAGTTGTGAGGGAAAACTGCTTTCTGAGCACGTACAGCGCTAAGAACGCAGCAAACGCTTTATCACCATCTAAAAATCTTATATATCTAATTTTGACAACATTCATGAATTTTGGCATACATGTGAAAAACATTTTTTTTTTGTTATTGTATTTAATATTTTGACTATGAAAACTGTATATAAACTCGTTTTGTATGTTTTACAATGACCATTTCTTAGTAGTGTGAGAAAACCGCTTTCCTGAGCTCGTACAGCGCTAAGAACGCAGCAAACGCTTTATCACCATCTTAAAAAGTCTAATGAATGATCATCTACACAACATTCATGCGTTTTGGCAAACATGTTGAAAAACCACTTTTTTGTTATTCCTTGTCACATTTTGATGCTTAAAAATCTTATAAATGATAATTTCCACAACATTTATGCATCCTGGCATACATGATGAAAAACAACTTGTTCACATTTTGAAGCATAATTAGTCTTAGAAACTCGTTTTGTATGTTTTACAATGACCATACATTAGTTGTGTGAGAAAACTGCTTTCCTGAGCACGTACAGCGTTAAGAACGCAGCAAACGCTTTATCACCATCTAAAAATCTTATATATCTAATTTTGACAACATTCATGAATTTTGGCATACATGTGAAAAACATTTTTTTTTTGTTATTGTATTTAATATTTTGACTATGAAAACTGTATATAAACTCGTTTTGTATGTTTTACAATGACCATTCCTTAGTAGTGTGAGAAAACCGCTTTCCTGAGCTCGTACAGCGTTAAGAACGCAGCAAACGCTTTATCACCATCTAAAAATCTTGTATGTCTAATTTTGACAACATTCATGAATTTTGGCATACATGTGAAAAACATTTTTTTTTTGTTATTGTATTTAATATTTTGACTATGAAAACTGTATATAAACTCGTTTTGTATGTTTTACAATGACCATTCCTTAGTAGTGTGAGAAAACCGCTTTCCTGAGCTCGTACAGCGCTAAGAACGCAGCAAACGCTTTATCACCATCTAAAAATCTTGTATGTCTAATTTTGACAACATTCATGAATTTTGGCATACATGTGAAAAACAATTTTTTTTTTGTTATTGTATTTAATATTTTGACTATGAAAACTGTATATAAACTCGTTTTGTATGTTTTACAATGACCATTTCTTAGCAGTGTGAGAAAACCGCTTTCCTGAGCTCGTACAGCGCTAAGAACGCAGCAAACGCTTTATCACCATCTTAAAAAGTCTAATGAATGATCATCTACACAACATTCATGCATTTTGGCAAACATGTTAAAAAAAGACTTTTTTGTTATTCTTTGTCACATTTTGATGCTTACAAATCTTATAAATGATCATTTCCACAACATTCATGCATTCTGGCATACATGCTGCAAAACAACTTTTTCGTTATTCTTGTTCACATTTTGAAGCAAAAAATGTATTAGAAACTTGTTTTGTATGTTTTACAATCAACGAGCATTTGTTGTGAGGGAAAACTGCTTTCCTAAGCACGTACAGCGCTAAGAACGCAGCAAACGCTTTATCACCATCTAAAAATCTTATATATCTAATTTTGACAACATTCATGAATTTTGGCATACATGTGAAAAACATTTTTTTTTTGTTATTGTATTTAATATTTTGACTATGAAAACTGTATATAAACTCGTTTTGTATGTTTTACAATGACCATTTCTCAGTAGTGTGAGAAAACCGCTTTCCTGAGCTCGTACAGCGCTAAGAACGCAGCAAGCGCTTTATCACCATCTCAAAATCTTATATGTCTAATTTTGACAACATTCATGAATTTTGGCAAACATGGTGAAATACAAGTTTTTTGTTTTTCTTTGTCACATTTAGATGCCTAAAAATCTGATAATTGATCATTTCCACAATATTCATGCATTCTGGCATACATGCTGCAAAACAACTTTTTCGTTATTCTTGTTCACATTTTGAAGCAAAAAATGTATTAGAAACTTGTTTTGTATGTTTTACAATCAACGGGCATTAGTTGTGAGGGAAAACTGCTTTCTGAGCACGTACAGCGCTAAGAACGCAGCAAACGCTTTATCACCATCTAAAAATCTTGTATGTCTAATTTTGACAACATTCATGAATTTTGGCATACATGTGAAAAACATTTTTTTTTTGTTATTGTATTTAATATTTTGACTATGAAAACTGTATATAAACTCGTTTTGTATGTTTTACAATGACCATTCCTTAGTAGTGTGAGAAAACCGCTTTCCTGAGCTCGTACAGCGTTAAGAACGCAGCAAACGCTTTATCACCATCTAAAAATCTTGTATGTCTAATTTTGACAACATTCATGAATTTTGGCATACATGTGAAAAACATTTTTTTTTTGTTATTGTATTTAATATTTTGACTATGAAAACTGTATATAAACTCGTTTTGTATGTTTTACAATGACCATTCCTTAGTAGTGTGAGAAAACCGCTTTCCTGAGCTCGTACAGCGCTAAGAACGCAGCAAACGCTTTATCACCATCTAAAAATCTTGTATGTCTAATTTTGACAACATTCATGAATTTTGGCATACATGTGAAAAACATTTTTTTTTTTGTTATTGTATTTAATATTTTGACTATGAAAACTGTATATAAACTCGTTTTGTATGTTTTACAATGACCATTTCTTAGCAGTGTGAGAAAACCGCTTTCCTGAGCTCGTACAGCGCTAAGAACGCAGCAAACGCTTTATCACCATCTTAAAAAGTCTAATGAATGATCATCTACACAACATTCATGCATTTTGGCAAACATGTTAAAAAAAGACTTTTTTGTTATTCTTTGTCACATTTTGATGCTTACAAATCTTATAAATGATCATTTCCACAACATTCATGCATTCTGGCATACATGCTGCAAAACAACTTTTTCGTTATTCTTGTTCACATTTTGAAGCAAAAAATGTATTAGAAACTTGTTTTGTATGTTTTACAATCAACGAGCATTTGATGTGAGGGAAAACTGCTTTCCTAAGCACGTACAGCGCTAAGAACGCAGCAAACGCTTTATCACCATCTAAAAATCTTATATATCTAATTTTGACAACATTCATGAATTTTGGCATACATGTGTAAAACATTTTTTTTTTGTTATTGTATTTAATATTTTGACTATGAAAACTGTATATAAACTCGTTTTGTATGTTTTACAATGACCATTTCTCAGTAGTGTGAGAAAACCGCTTTCCTGAGCTCGTACAGCGTTAAGAACGCAGCAAACGCTTTATCACCATCTAAAAATCTTGTATGTCTAATTTTGACAACATTCATGAATTTTGGCATACATGTGAAAAACATTTTTTTTTTGTTATTGTATTTAATATTTTGACTATGAAAACTGTATATAAACTCGTTTTGTATGTTTTACAATGACCATTCCTTAGTAGTGTGAGAAAACCGCTTTCCTGAGCTCGTACAGCGCTAAGAACGCAGCAAACGCTTTATCACCATCTAAAAATCTTGTATGTCTAATTTTGACAACATTCATGAATTTTGGCATACATGTGAAAAACAATTTTTTTTTTGTTATTGTATTTAATATTTTGACTATGAAAACTGTATATAAACTCGTTTTGTATGTTTTACAATGACCATTTCTTAGCAGTGTGAGAAAACCGCTTTCCTGAGCTCGTACAGCGCTAAGAACGCAGCAAACGCTTTATCACCATCTTAAAAAGTCTAATGAATGATCATCTACACAACATTCATGCATTTTGGCAAACATGTTAAAAAAAGACTTTTTTGTTATTCTTTGTCACATTTTGATGCTTACAAATCTTATAAATGATCATTTCCACAACATTCATGCATTCTGGCATACATGCTGCAAAACAACTTTTTCGTTATTCTTGTTCACATTTTGAAGCAAAAAATGTATTAGAAACTTGTTTTGTATGTTTTACAATCAACGAGCATTTGTTGTGAGGGAAAACTGCTTTCCTAAGCACGTACAGCGCTAAGAACGCAGCAAACGCTTTATCACCATCTAAAAATCTTATATATCTAATTTTGACAACATTCATGAATTTTGGCATACATGTGAAAAACATTTTTTTTTTGTTATTGTATTTAATATTTTGACTATGAAAACTGTATATAAACTCGTTTTGTATGTTTTACAATGACCATTTCTCAGTAGTGTGAGAAAACCGCTTTCCTGAGCTCGTACAGCGCTAAGAACGCAGCAAGCGCTTTATCACCATCTCAAAATCTTATATGTCTAATTTTGACAACATTCATGAATTTTGGCAAACATGGTGAAATACAAGTTTTTTGTTTTTCTTTGTCACATTTAGATGCCTAAAAATCTGATAATTGATCATTTCCACAATATTCATGCATTCTGGCATACATGCTGCAAAACAACTTTTTCGTTATTCTTGTTCACATTTTGAAGCAAAAAATGTATTAGAAACTTGTTTTGTATGTTTTACAATCAACGGGCATTAGTTGTGAGGGAAAACTGCTTTCTGAGCACGTACAGCGCTAAGAACGCAGCAAACGCTTTATCACCATCTAAAAATCTTGTATGTCTAATTTTGACAACATTCATGAATTTTGGCATACATGTGAAAAACATTTTTTTTTTGTTATTGTATTTAATATTTTGACTATGAAAACTGTATATAAACTCGTTTTGTATGTTTTACAATGACCATTCCTTAGTAGTGTGAGAAAACCGCTTTCCTGAGCTCGTACAGCGTTAAGAACGCAGCAAACGCTTTATCACCATCTAAAAATCATGTATGTCTAATTTTGACAACATTCATGAATTTTGGCATACATGTGAAAAACATTTTTTTTTTGTTATTGTATTTAATATTTTGACTATGAAAACTGTATATAAACTCGTTTTGTATGTTTTACAATGACCATTCCTTAGTAGTGTGAGAAAACCGCTTTCCTGAGCTCGTACAGCGCTAAGAACGCAGCAAACGCTTTATCACCATCTAAAAATCTTGTATGTCTAATTTTGACAACATTCATGAATTTTGGCATACATGTGAAAAACATTTTTTTTTTTGTTATTGTATTTAATATTTTGACTATGAAAACTGTATATAAACTCGTTTTGTATGTTTTACAATGACCATTTCTTAGCAGTGTGAGAAAACCGCTTTCCTGAGCTCGTACAGCGCTAAGAACGCAGCAAACGCTTTATCACCATCTTAAAAAGTCTAATGAATGATCATCTACACAACATTCATGCATTTTGGCAAACATGTTAAAAAAAGACTTTTTTGTTATTCTTTGTCACATTTTGATGCTTACAAATCTTATAAATGATCATTTCCACAACATTCATGCATTCTGGCATACATGCTGCAAAACAACTTTTTCGTTATTCTTGTTCACATTTTGAAGCAAAAAATGTATTAGAAACTTGTTTTGTATGTTTTACAATCAACGAGCATTTGATGTGAGGGAAAACTGCTTTCCTAAGCACGTACAGCGCTAAGAACGCAGCAAACGCTTTATCACCATCTAAAAATCTTATATATCTAATTTTGACAACATTCATGAATTTTGGCATACATGTGTAAAACATTTTTTTTTTGTTATTGTATTTAATATTTTGACTATGAAAACTGTATATAAACTCGTTTTGTATGTTTTACAATGACCATTTCTCAGTAGTGTGAGAAAACCGCTTTCCTGAGCTCGTACAGCGCTAAGAACGCAGCAAGCGCTTTATCACCATCTCAAAATCTTATATGTCTAATTTTGACAACATTCATGAATTTTGGCAAACATGGTGAAATACAAGTTTTTTGTTTTTCTTTGTCACATTTAGATGCCTAAAAATCTGATAATTGATCATTTCCACAATATTCATGCATTCTGGCATACATGCTGCAAAACAACTTTTTCGTTATTCTTGTTCACATTTTGAAGCAAAAAATGTATTAGAAACTTGTTTTGTATGTTTTACAATCAACGAGCATTTGTTGTGAGGGAAAACTGCTTTCCTGAGCACGTACAGCGCTAAGAACGCAGCAAACGCTTTATCACCATCTAAAAATCTTATATATCTAATTTTGACAACATTCATGAATTTTGGCATACATGTGAAAAACATTTTTTTTTTGTTATTGTATTTAATATTTTGACTATGAAAACTGTATATAAACTCGTTTTGTATGTTTTACAATGACCATTTCTCAGTAGTGTGAGAAAACCGCTTTCCTGAGCTCGTACAGCGCTAAGAACGCAGCAAACGCTTTATCACCATCTCAAAATCTTATATGTCTAATTTTGACAACATTCATGAATTTTGGCAAACATGGTGAAATACAAGTTTTTTGTTTTTCTTTGTCACATTTAGATGCCTAAAAATCTGATAATTGATCATTTCCACAATATTCATGCATTCTGGCATACATGCTGCAAAACAACTTTTTCGTTATTCTTGTTCACATTTTGAAGCAAAAAATGTATTAGAAACTTGTTTTGTATGTTTTACAATCAACGGGCATTAGTTGTGAGGGAAAACTGCTTTCTGAGCACGTACAGCGCTAAGAACGCAGCAAACGCTTTATCACCATCTAAAAATCTTATATATCTAATTTTGACAACATTCATGAATTTTGGCATACATGTAAAAAACATTTTTTTTTTGTTATTGTATTTAATATTTTGACTATGAAAACTGTATATAAACTCGTTTTGTATGTTTTACAATGACCATTTCTTAGTAGTGTGAGAAAACCGCTTTCCTGAGCTCGTACAGCGCTAAGAACGCAGCAAACGCTTTATCACCATCTTAAAAAGTCTAATGAATGATCATCTACACAACATTCATGCGTTTTGGCAAACATGTTGAAAAACCACTTTTTTGTTATTCCTTGTCACATTTTGATGCTTAAAAATCTTATAAATGATAATTTCCACAACATTTATGCATCCTGGCATACATGATGAAAAACAACTTTTTCGTTATTCTTGTTCACATTTTGAAGCATAATTAGTCTTAGAAACTCGTTTTGTATGTTTTACAATGACCATACATTAGTTGTGTGAGAAAACTGCTTTCCTGAGCACGTACAGCGTTAAGAACGCAGCAAACGCTTTATCACCATCTAAAAATCTTGTATGTCTAATTTTGACAACATTCATGAATTTTGGCATACATGTGAAAAACATTTTTTTTTTTGTTATTGTATTTAATATTTTGACTATGAAAACTGTATATAAACTCGTTTTGTATGTTTTACAATGACCATTTCTTAGCAGTGTGAGAAAACCGCTTTCCTGAGCTCGTACAGCGCTAAGAACGCAGCAAACGCTTTATCACCATCTTAAAAAGTCTAATGAATGATCATCTACACAACATTCATGCATTTTGGCAAACATGTTAAAAAAAGACTTTTTTGTTATTCTTTGTCACATTTTGATGCTTACAAATCTTATAAATGATCATTTCCACAACATTCATGCATTCTGGCATACATGCTGCAAAACAACTTTTTCGTTATTCTTGTTCACATTTTGAAGCAAAAAATGTATTAGAAACTTGTTTTGTATGTTTTACAATCAACGAGCATTTGATGTGAGGGAAAACTGCTTTCCTAAGCACGTACAGCGCTAAGAACGCAGCAAACGCTTTATCACCATCTAAAAATCTTATATATCTAATTTTGACAACATTCATGAATTTTGGCATACATGTGTAAAACATTTTTTTTTTGTTATTGTATTTAATATTTTGACTATGAAAACTGTATATAAACTCGTTTTGTATGTTTTACAATGACCATTTCTCAGTAGTGTGAGAAAACCGCTTTCCTGAGCTCGTACAGCGTTAAGAACGCAGCAAACGCTTTATCACCATCTAAAAATCTTGTATGTCTAATTTTGACAACATTCATGAATTTTGGCATACATGTGAAAAACATTTTTTTTTTGTTATTGTATTTAATATTTTGACTATGAAAACTGTATATAAACTCGTTTTGTATGTTTTACAATGACCATTCCTTAGTAGTGTGAGAAAACCGCTTTCCTGAGCTCGTACAGCGCTAAGAACGCAGCAAACGCTTTATCACCATCTAAAAATCTTGTATGTCTAATTTTGACAACATTCATGAATTTTGGCATACATGTGAAAAACAATTTTTTTTTTGTTATTGTATTTAATATTTTGACTATGAAAACTGTATATAAACTCGTTTTGTATGTTTTACAATGACCATTTCTTAGCAGTGTGAGAAAACCGCTTTCCTGAGCTCGTACAGCGCTAAGAACGCAGCAAACGCTTTATCACCATCTTAAAAAGTCTAATGAATGATCATCTACACAACATTCATGCATTTTGGCAAACATGTTAAAAAAAGACTTTTTTGTTATTCTTTGTCACATTTTGATGCTTACAAATCTTATAAATGATCATTTCCACAACATTCATGCATTCTGGCATACATGCTGCAAAACAACTTTTTCGTTATTCTTGTTCACATTTTGAAGCAAAAAATGTATTAGAAACTTGTTTTGTATGTTTTACAATCAACGAGCATTTGTTGTGAGGGAAAACTGCTTTCCTAAGCACGTACAGCGCTAAGAACGCAGCAAACGCTTTATCACCATCTAAAAATCTTATATATCTAATTTTGACAACATTCATGAATTTTGGCATACATGTGAAAAACATTTTTTTTTTGTTATTGTATTTAATATTTTGACTATGAAAACTGTATATAAACTCGTTTTGTATGTTTTACAATGACCATTTCTCAGTAGTGTGAGAAAACCGCTTTCCTGAGCTCGTACAGCGCTAAGAACGCAGCAAGCGCTTTATCACCATCTCAAAATCTTATATGTCTAATTTTGACAACATTCATGAATTTTGGCAAACATGGTGAAATACAAGTTTTTTGTTTTTCTTTGTCACATTTAGATGCCTAAAAATCTGATAATTGATCATTTCCACAATATTCATGCATTCTGGCATACATGCTGCAAAACAACTTTTTCGTTATTCTTGTTCACATTTTGAAGCAAAAAATGTATTAGAAACTTGTTTTGTATGTTTTACAATCAACGGGCATTAGTTGTGAGGGAAAACTGCTTTCTGAGCACGTACAGCGCTAAGAACGCAGCAAACGCTTTATCACCATCTAAAAATCTTGTATGTCTAATTTTGACAACATTCATGAATTTTGGCATACATGTGAAAAACATTTTTTTTTTGTTATTGTATTTAATATTTTGACTATGAAAACTGTATATAAACTCGTTTTGTATGTTTTACAATGACCATTCCTTAGTAGTGTGAGAAAACCGCTTTCCTGAGCTCGTACAGCGTTAAGAACGCAGCAAACGCTTTATCACCATCTAAAAATCTTGTATGTCTAATTTTGACAACATTCATGAATTTTGGCATACATGTGAAAAACATTTTTTTTTTGTTATTGTATTTAATATTTTGACTATGAAAACTGTATATAAACTCGTTTTGTATGTTTTACAATGACCATTCCTTAGTAGTGTGAGAAAACCGCTTTCCTGAGCTCGTACAGCGCTAAGAACGCAGCAAACGCTTTATCACCATCTAAAAATCTTGTATGTCTAATTTTGACAACATTCATGAATTTTGGCATACATGTGAAAAACATTTTTTTTTTTGTTATTGTATTTAATATTTTGACTATGAAAACTGTATATAAACTCGTTTTGTATGTTTTACAATGACCATTTCTTAGCAGTGTGAGAAAACCGCTTTCCTGAGCTCGTACAGCGCTAAGAACGCAGCAAACGCTTTATCACCATCTTAAAAAGTCTAATGAATGATCATCTACACAACATTCATGCATTTTGGCAAACATGTTAAAAAAAGACTTTTTTGTTATTCTTTGTCACATTTTGATGCTTACAAATCTTATAAATGATCATTTCCACAACATTCATGCATTCTGGCATACATGCTGCAAAACAACTTTTTCGTTATTCTTGTTCACATTTTGAAGCAAAAAATGTATTAGAAACTTGTTTTGTATGTTTTACAATCAACGAGCATTTGATGTGAGGGAAAACTGCTTTCCTAAGCACGTACAGCGCTAAGAACGCAGCAAACGCTTTATCACCATCTAAAAATCTTATATATCTAATTTTGACAACATTCATGAATTTTGGCATACATGTGTAAAACATTTTTTTTTTGTTATTGTATTTAATATTTTGACTATGAAAACTGTATATAAACTCGTTTTGTATGTTTTACAATGACCATTTCTCAGTAGTGTGAGAAAACCGCTTTCCTGAGCTCGTACAGCGCTAAGAACGCAGCAAGCGCTTTATCACCATCTCAAAATCTTATATGTCTAATTTTGACAACATTCATGAATTTTGGCAAACATGGTGAAATACAAGTTTTTTGTTTTTCTTTGTCACATTTAGATGCCTAAAAATCTGATAATTGATCATTTCCACAATATTCATGCATTCTGGCATACATGCTGCAAAACAACTTTTTCGTTATTCTTGTTCACATTTTGAAGCAAAAAATGTATTAGAAACTTGTTTTGTATGTTTTACAATCAACGAGCATTTGTTGTGAGGGAAAACTGCTTTCCTGAGCACGTACAGCGCTAAGAACGCAGCAAACGCTTTATCACCATCTAAAAATCTTATATATCTAATTTTGACAACATTCATGAATTTTGGCATACATGTGAAAAACATTTTTTTTTTGTTATTGTATTTAATATTTTGACTATGAAAACTGTATATAAACTCGTTTTGTATGTTTTACAATGACCATTTCTCAGTAGTGTGAGAAAACCGCTTTCCTGAGCTCGTACAGCGCTAAGAACGCAGCAAACGCTTTATCACCATCTCAAAATCTTATATGTCTAATTTTGACAACATTCATGAATTTTGGCAAACATGGTGAAATACAAGTTTTTTGTTTTTCTTTGTCACATTTAGATGCCTAAAAATCTGATAATTGATCATTTCCACAATATTCATGCATTCTGGCATACATGCTGCAAAACAACTTTTTCGTTATTCTTGTTCACATTTTGAAGCAAAAAATGTATTAGAAACTTGTTTTGTATGTTTTACAATCAACGGGCATTAGTTGTGAGGGAAAACTGCTTTCTGAGCACGTACAGCGCTAAGAACGCAGCAAACGCTTTATCACCATCTAAAAATCTTATATATCTAATTTTGACAACATTCATGAATTTTGGCATACATGTAAAAAACATTTTTTTTTTGTTATTGTATTTAATATTTTGACTATGAAAACTGTATATAAACTCGTTTTGTATGTTTTACAATGACCATTTCTTAGTAGTGTGAGAAAACCGCTTTCCTGAGCTCGTACAGCGCTAAGAACGCAGCAAACGCTTTATCACCATCTTAAAAAGTCTAATGAATGATCATCTACACAACATTCATGCGTTTTGGCAAACATGTTGAAAAACCACTTTTTTGTTATTCCTTGTCACATTTTGATGCTTAAAAATCTTATAAATGATAATTTCCACAACATTTATGCATCCTGGCATACATGATGAAAAACAACTTTTTCGTTATTCTTGTTCACATTTTGAAGCATAATTAGTCTTAGAAACTCGTTTTGTATGTTTTACAATGACCATACATTAGTTGTGTGAGAAAACTGCTTTCCTGAGCACGTACAGCGTTAAGAACGCAGCAAACGCTTTATCACCATCTAAAAATCTTATATATCTAATTTTGACAACATTCATGAATTTTGGCATACATGTGAAAAACATTTTTTTTTGTTATTGTATTTAATATTTTGACTATGAAAACTGTATATAAACTCGTTTTGTATGTTTTACAATGACCATTTCTTAGCAGTGTGAGAAAACCGCTTTCCTGAGCTCGTACAGCGCTAAGAACGCAGCAAACGCTTTATCACCATCTTAAAAAGTCTAATGAATGATCATCTACACAACATTCATGCATTTTGGCAAACATGTTAAAAAAAGACTTTTTTGTTATTCTTTGTCACATTTTGATGCTTACAAATCTTATAAATGATCATTTCCACAACATTCATGCATTCTGGCATACATGCTGCAAAACAACTTTTTCGTTATTCTTGTTCACATTTTGAAGCAAAAAAAGTATTAGAAACTTGTTTTGTATGTTTTACAATCAACGAGCATTTGTTGTGAGGGAAAACTGCTTTCCTAAGCACGTACAGCGCTAAGAACGCAGCAAACGCTTTATCACCATCTAAAAATCTTATATATCTAATTTTGACAACATTCATGAATTTTGGCATACATGTGAAAAACATTTTTTTTTGTTATTGTATTTAATATTTTGACTATGAAAACTGTATATAAACTCCTTTTTTAATTTTTTACAATGACCATTTCTCAGTAGTGTGAGAAAACCGCTTTCCTGAGCTCGTACAGCGCTAAGAACGCAGCAAACGCTTTATCACCATCTAAAAATCTTATATGTCTAATTTTGACAACATTCATGCATTTTGGCAAACATGGTGAAATACAAGTTTTTTGTTTTTCTTTGTCACATTTAGATGCCTAAAAATCTGATAAATGATCATTTCCACAATATTCATGCATTCTGGCATACATGCTGCAAAACAACTTTTTCGTTATTCTTGTTCACATTTTGAAGCAAAAAATGTATTAGAAACTTGTTTTGTATGTTTTACAATCAACGGGCATTAGTTGTGAGGGAAAACTGCTTTCTGAGCACGTACAGCGCTAAGAACGCAGCAAAAGCTTTATCACCATCTAAAAATCTTATATATCTAATTTTGACAACATTCATGAATTTTGGCATACATGTGAAAAACATTTTTTTTTTGTTATTGTATTTAATATTTTGACTATGAAAACTGTATATAAACTCGTTTTGTATGTTTTACAATGACCATTTCTTAGTAGTGTGAGAAAACCGCTTTCCTGAGCTCGTACAGCGCTAAGAACGCAGCAAACGCTTTATCACCATCTTAAAAAGTCTAATGAATGATCATCTACACAACATTCATGCGTTTTGGCAAACATGTTGAAAAACCACTTTTTTGTTATTCCTTGTCACATTTTGATGCTTAAAAATCTTATAAATGATAATTTCCACAACATTTATGCATCCTGGCATACATGATGAAAAACAACTTTTTCGTTATTCTTGTTCACATTTTGAAGCATAATTAGTCTTAGAAACTCGTTTTGTATGTTTTACAATGACCATACATTAGTTGTGTGAGAAAACTGCTTTCCTGAGCACGTACAGCGTTAAGAACGCAGCAAACGCTTTATCACCATCTAAAAATCTTATATATCTAATTTTGACAACATTCATGAATTTTGGCATACATGTGAAAAACATTTTTTTTTGTTATTGTATTTAATATTTTGACTATGAAAACTGTATATAAACTCGTTTTGTATGTTTTACAATGACCATTCCTTAGTAGTGTGAGAAAACCGCTTTCCTGAGCTCGTACAGCGCTAAGAACGCAGCAAACGCTTTATCACCATCTAAAAGTCTTGTATGTCTAATTTTGACAACATTCATGAATTTTGGCATACATGTGAAAAACATTTTTTTTTTTGTTATTGTATTTAATATTTTGACTATGAAAACTGTATATAAACTCGTTTTGTATGTTTTACAATGACCATTTCTTAGCAGTGTGAGAAAACCGCTTTCCTGAGCTCGTACAGCGCTAAGAACGCAGCAAACGCTTTATCACCATCTAAAAATCTTATATGTCTAATTTTGACAACATTCATGCATTTTGGCAAACATGGTGAAATACAAGTTTTTTGTTTTTCTTTGTCACATTTAGATGCCTAAAAATCTGATAAATGATCATTTCCACAATATTCATGCATTCTGGCATACATGCTGCAAAACAACTTTTTCGTTATTCTTGTTCACATTTTGAAGCAAAAAATGTATTAGAAACTTGTTTTGTATGTTTTACAATCAACGGGCATTAGTTGTGAGGGAAAACTGCTTTCTGAGCACGTACAGCGCTAAGAACGCAGCAAACGCTTTATCACCATCTAAAAATCTTATATATCTAATTTTGACAACATTCATGAATTTTGGCATACATGTGAAAAACATTTTTTTTTTGTTATTGTATTTAATATTTTGACTATGAAAACTGTATATAAACTCGTTTTGTATGTTTTACAATGACCATTTCTTAGTAGTGTGAGAAAACCGCTTTCCTGAGCTCGTACAGCGCTAAGAACGCAGCAAACGCTTTATCACCATCTTAAAAAGTCTAATGAATGATCATCTACACAACATTCATGCGTTTTGGCAAACATGTTGAAAAACCACTTTTTTGTTATTCCTTGTCACATTTTGATGCTTAAAAATCTTATAAATGATAATTTCCACAACATTTATGCATCCTGGCATACATGATGAAAAACAACTTGTTCACATTTTGAAGCATAATTAGTCTTAGAAACTCGTTTTGTATGTTTTACAATGACCATACATTAGTTGTGTGAGAAAACTGCTTTCCTGAGCACGTACAGCGTTAAGAACGCAGCAAACGCTTTATCACCATCTAAAAATCTTATATATCTAATTTTGACAACATTCATGAATTTTGGCATACATGTGAAAAACATTTTTTTTTTGTTATTGTATTTAATATTTTGACTATGAAAACTGTATATAAACTCGTTTTGTATGTTTTACAATGACCATTCCTTAGTAGTGTGAGAAAACCGCTTTCCTGAGCTCGTACAGCGCTAAGAACGCAGCAAACGCTTTATCACCATCTAAAAATCTTGTATGTCTAATTTTGACAACATTCATTAATTTTGGCATACATGGTGAAAAACATTTTTTTTTTGTTATTGTATTTAATATTTTGACTATGAAAACTGTATATAAACTCGTTTTGTATGTTTTACAATGACCATTTCTTAGCAGTGTGAGAAAACCGCTTTCCTGAGCTCGTACAGCGCTAAGAACGCAGCAAACGCTTTATCACCATCTTAAAAAGTCTAATGAATGATCATCTACACAACATTCATGCATTTTGGCAAACATGTTAAAAAAAGACTTTTTTGTTATTCTTTGTCACATTTTGATGCTTACAAATCTTATAAATGATCATTTCCACAACATTCATGCATTCTGGCATACATGCTGCAAAACAACTTTTTCGTTATTCTTGTTCACATTTTGAAGCAAAAAATGTATTAGAAACTTGTTTTGTATGTTTTACAATCAACGAGCATTTGTTGTGAGGGAAAACTGCTTTCCTAAGCACGTACAGCGCTAAGAACGCAGCAAACGCTTTATCACCATCTAAAAATCTTATATATCTAATTTTGACAACATTCATGAATTTTGGCATACATGTGAAAAACATTTTTTTTTTGTTATTGTATTTAATATTTTGACTATGAAAACTGTATATAAACTCGTTTTGTATGTTTTACAATGACCATTTCTCAGTAGTGTGAGAAAACCGCTTTCCTGAGCTCGTACAGCGCTAAGAACGCAGCAAACGCTTTATCACCATCTCAAAATCTTATATGTCTAATTTTGACAACATTCATGAATTTTGGCAAACATGGTGAAATACAAGTTTTTTGTTTTTCTTTGTCACATTTAGATGCCTAAAAATCTGATAATTGATCATTTCCACAATATTCATGCATTCTGGCATACATGCTGCAAAACAACTTTTTCGTTATTCTTGTTCACATTTTGAAGCAAAAAATGTATTAGAAACTTGTTTTGTATGTTTTACAATCAACGGGCATTAGTTGTGAGGGAAAACTGCTTTCTGAGCACGTACAGCGCTAAGAACGCAGCAAACGCTTTATCACCATCTAAAAATCTTGTATGTCTAATTTTGACAACATTCATGAATTTTGGCATACATGTGAAAAACATTTTTTTTTTTGTTATTGTATTTAATATTTTGACTATGAAAACTGTATATAAACTCGTTTTGTATGTTTTACAATGACCATTTCTTAGCAGTGTGAGAAAACCGCTTTCCTGAGCTCGTACAGCGCTAAGAACGCAGCAAACGCTTTATCACCATCTTAAAAAGTCTAATGAATGATCATCTACACAACATTCATGCATTTTGGCAAACATGTTAAAAAAAGACTTTTTTGTTATTCTTTGTCACATTTTGATGCTTACAAATCTTATAAATGATCATTTCCACAACATTCATGCATTCTGGCATACATGCTGCAAAACAACTTTTTCGTTATTCTTGTTCACATTTTGAAGCAAAAAATGTATTAGAAACTTGTTTTGTATGTTTTACAATCAACGAGCATTTGTTGTGAGGGAAAACTGCTTTCCTGAGCACGTACAGCGCTAAGAACGCAGCAAACGCTTTATCACCATCTAAAAATCTTATATATCTAATTTTGACAACATTCATGAATTTTGGCATACATGTGAAAAACATTTTTTTTTTGTTATTGTATTTAATATTTTGACTATGAAAACTGTATATAAACTCGTTTTGTATGTTTTACAATGACCATTTCTCAGTAGTGTGAGAAAACCGCTTTCCTGAGCTCGTACAGCGCTAAGAACGCAGCAAACGCTTTATCACCATCTCAAAATCTTATATGTCTAATTTTGACAACATTCATGAATTTTGGCAAACATGGTGAAATACAAGTTTTTTGTTTTTCTTTGTCACATTTAGATGCCTAAAAATCTGATAATTGATCATTTCCACAATATTCATGCATTCTGGCATACATGCTGCAAAACAACTTTTTCGTTATTCTTGTTCACATTTTGAAGCAAAAAATGTATTAGAAACTTGTTTTGTATGTTTTACAATCAACGGGCATTAGTTGTGAGGGAAAACTGCTTTCTGAGCACGTACAGCGCTAAGAACGCAGCAAACGCTTTATCACCATCTAAAAATCTTATATATCTAATTTTGACAACATTCATGAATTTTGGCATACATGTAAAAAACATTTTTTTTTTGTTATTGTATTTAATATTTTGACTATGAAAACTGTATATAAACTCGTTTTGTATGTTTTACAATGACCATTTCTTAGTAGTGTGAGAAAACCGCTTTCCTGAGCTCGTACAGCGCTAAGAACGCAGCAAACGCTTTATCACCATCTTAAAAAGTCTAATGAATGATCATCTACACAACATTCATGCGTTTTGGCAAACATGTTGAAAAACCACTTTTTTGTTATTCCTTGTCACATTTTGATGCTTAAAAATCTTATAAATGATAATTTCCACAACATTCATGCATTCTGGCATACATGATGAAAAACAACTTTTTCGTTATTCTTGTTCACATTTTGAAACATAATAAGTCTTAGAAACTCGTTTTGTATGTTTTACAATGACCATACATTAGTTGTGTGAGAAAACTGCTTTCCTGAGCACGTACAGCGTTAAGAAAGCAGCAAACGCTTTATCACCATCTAAAAATCTTATATATCTAATTTTGACAACATTCATGCATTTTGGCATACATGTTAAAAAACAACTTTTTTGTTATTGTTTTTAGGATTTTGACCATGAAAACTGTATATTAACTCGTTTTGTACGTTTTACAATGACGATGCATTAGTTGTGTGAGAAAACCGCTTTTCCGAGATCGTACAGAACGCAGCAAACGCTTTATCACGCTAACGTTTTGCTGATGTCATGAATCAGCAAGCGCTATTTTGCTTTTTTTGGATTATTATTTATTTATTCATTCATCTTCCTTAAAACATCTGGATTTTAAAGATCTAATAGAACTGAAAACACGTTTCACATTCACCTATCTCAACAGGCGGTCAAATACAAATACACGAACAAGAACACGCGCACTACACACAGTACCCAGACACTACACTTCCTACACAGACCCACACTGCACACACATTCTCTCTCTCTCTCTCTCTCTCTCTCTCGCTCTCACACACACACACACACACACCACACCCATCAGACTTTATACCCATACTACACAAACGATGTCCTGCTCATGCTCCTGTGGCATTACTGTCACATTAAAAATTATAAAGACACATCCAGCCATGAGGATGGCATAAAATCATGTCATATATGTTTAAGAGGTCTTGGTGTGCTGGAAAAGTACACGGTTCATGAGGTACACCCAAGAGGCCATGGTACAGGTGCTTGGGCCCACTAATTGTTGCTTGTAACAATTTTTCTTCTTTTTATTTTAAAAGGACACAGGAATAAACTGTGTCTTGGACAACCTTCAACGGATGGTTCTTGGGCAACTCCTAAACCCACTGTACTGTGTTAGGGTCTGGGCCTTGGGGGCGTGCACTGGAAAAATCGGTAGACGACAGCCAAATTGTCTGCACAGACCAGATCCTAAGATCTTTGCGGTGGGTATTGGGCCTGGTTTTTAACGGTAACCCCTTGAGAATGTCTCCTTTAAGTCCAACTGTTTGTAAAACACTGGCATGTGATTGGTTCAGATCGAACAACATACAGTGCTTCAGCGTCATCCACATGCTTTACATTTCTGTGAACCACAAGGTGGGTCCTAGGAAAGGTCGTGGCAGACAGCAGTGATAAACTGAGCTGGGGGTTTAGGGTAAGTTCCAGGAATACGGACAAATCCTGAACACACACACACTTACCACACATACTTACCACAGACGCAAGCACTATACATTTTACAAACACACATACACTGCACACACAAACATTACATAGGCATAGTACACACATATAAACACACACGGTCATTACAAAGACACATAACACACACAATACACATCCTAAATACACACAACAAATCGTACAGACAGACATACATATCATAAACACACACACACACACACACACACACACACACACACACAAAAACACACATACACACACACACACACACACACACACACACACATCTCACACACATCACATATCCTACGCATCATACACAAATGATGGCCTACTCAAGCACCTGAGCCATTACAGTCACCACCAAACCCTGACCACATTGAGTGACAGCTAGCAATGGCGTATCAGAAAGACATGTCCGAACATGACGATGACCTAAACTTATATCATATTTGTTTAAGAGATCTTAGCGTGCTGAAAAGGCACACATGTTGTGATGTGCATCTAAGTGGCGATGGCGCCATTACATTCGCCTCCAAACTCAGCCTACATTGAGTGACAGCTAGCAATGGTGTACCAGAAAGACATCCAGCCATGACGATGTATGTCATATTGGTCAAGAGGTCTTAGTGTGCTGAAAAGGCACACAAATTGTGAGGTGCGTCCAAGTGATGATAGCACAGGTGCTCGGGCCAGCTCATCGTAGCTTGTAACTATTTTTCTTCCTTTTTTTTAAAGGCCTCATGGCCTACTTCTTGGTTTTTACATTCCTTAGGGGCTTGCTCTGGGAACATGGGTAGATGGTAACACAATTGGGTGCAAATTGATTGTAGGAAAAGAAGAAAGCCAAATTTTTTTTGGCCCTAACTCCTTGAGAAGACCTCCTTTAAGCCCACCTGTTTGTGAAACACTGGGGAATGTGCTAGTGAGTGGTTGAGATAGCTCAGGCTTTATGACTCTATGTGCTCGACAAAATGGCACAAGTATCCTATGCATTTCCACAAGCCTCCTGCAGCCTACTATGGAACGCGCACCTCCTATCACATCCTACAGCCCTTCGGCCGTCTCCATGTGATTTGATTTTTGTAGCGCAAAGGGGGCTCCTAGCAGTAACACACACACATCCTTTACACTCACACACACACACACACACACACACACACACACACACACACTACAGACAATACATACACTATACACACACAAATACTACACATCATATACAGTACACACACAACCTTCAGACACACACTACACACACACTACATATCCTTTACATACTCAACACACACAAAGACATACCCCACACCCAACCATTTATGCCACACATACAGTAGAAATCCTACACACACACATACACACAATACACAGCCTACACATACCCTACGCATCCTACACAATCCATGATTAATAAAATGACACAGGCCATAAACTTATCACAATGCCTTAAACTTGTACAATATTTCGTGACATTCGTGTCCAGGGTCATTTTAGGGGTCTTAGCATCCTCGAAAGGCACACAGATGGTGTGGTGCGCCTGGGTGCCGATGGCACTGGTATACTATATTTCTTCTTTTAAAAAAAAAAAGGCCAAGAGACCAGAGTGCTGCACAGGTCTGGCTTGAGGTAGGGTTTATCTTCATCAACCAGAGAGTTAGCGGTGGTACACAACCGAAATTAACCCTTGTTGCATTTTAAATCGCCCGATGTACTTCTTGGCTTCCAACTTCAGGGAGGTTCTTGGGAACTTCCAGACCCACTGTCCCTGGGTGAGGGTCTGGGTCTTGGTCTCTTGCTCTGGAAAAACGGATGGACTGTGGCCTAATTGGCTGCACAAAGCAGATTGATCACACAATCCTAGTTTTTTTTGGGGGGGCGAGGGTGGCAGGTCTTGACCCTACCTCTTTGAAAATACCTCTGATAAGTCCACTTGTTTGTGACCCTATCCGCTTGACAAGATTTCACGAGTAACCCATGCATTTCCACAAACTTACTGCCGCCTTCTATGGAACACCCACCACCTAGCACATCATACAGCCCTTCGGCCTTGTCCATGTGCTTTTCATAGAAATACCTACTGCAGCAAAGCATGGTAATCTCCCTAGATGTGAAAGGCCTAGTTACAGGTTCGTGTTCTTGATCAACTGAGCAGTGTTTACAATTGATGATTCAGGGACACCTGGCCCTGAAGCAGATAAAAACCTGGCCAATAGACGCCATCTCTGCTGTTTAGGACTGTTTTGAGAACACTGACTGAAACAAGTTTAGGAAAGCTGCAACTTATGGCAACTTTGCTGACTTGAAGGAATACGTGACATCAACGACCAGCTAAAATCAAGTTCACCAATGACATCAGTGTCTCCAAAAACATCATCTCACGACCAACCAGAAACTGTGGATTACTGCGGAGGTGTGTGAACTTCTAAAGACCCAAGACACCACCATCAGAGCAGGGGCCCTGCATTTTAAATGGCCCGATGTACTTCTTGGCCTCCACCTTTAGAGGGAGGTTCTTGGGAACTTCCAGACCCACTGTCCCTGGGTGTGGGTCTGGGTCTTGGTCTCTTGCTCCAGGAAAATGGATGGACTCTGGTCTAATTTCCTAATTTAGCCTAGCATGATAAATCTATGATATCTATCTTGTCTCCCTATATGTGAAAGGCCTAGTTACAGGTTCGTAATCTTGATCAACTGAGCAGTGTTTACTCAGTGATGATTTAGGGACACCTGGCCCTGAAGCAGATAAAAACCTGGCCATCTCTGCTGTTTAACTGTGGATTACTGCGGAGGTGTGTGAACTTCTAAAGCGAGGGGCAAAGGGACAGCAAGGGGCAAACTTTCCTGGGCAATCAGAGAGGCAAAGCGTACACACGCCCAGAAAATCCTCAACCACTTCAGGAACAGCGGTGACGTACGGCACATGTGGCAGAGCATACAACCTGTTACCAACTACAAGACATCATCACATGCCTGTGACAGTGAAGGGTCACTTCCATATGCGCTAAATAGCTTCTACAATCAGTTCGACATGTAGAACTACGTGACAGCGAGGAAAACCTAGTTTTATTCGGTGAAAATTTTACATTTTAGCAAAAAGATTATTATTACTTATCCCAACATTCAATCTAGTCTAGCCCAAACCCATTTTTTTAGTTTTTTTACAAAATAATTTTCATTTATAACATATAACATATAATCTTAATATAACATTTTAAAATTGTTTTTTTTGTCTAATGTTTTCAGCTGATTGTATTTCTTTTTAAGCATCACAACTCCACAAAACAACTCCTGCATGTCCATGTTTTTGTAACTACAAAACAATAAAGCCACTATGGACAGTGTTTAAAACTTTTTTTTTATATATATAAGAATGTAGACACTTGGACTGTTGTAGCTCCTATAGGTCACAATCATTTGGTAACCTATAAGATTAATGATTTTGGCATCGGTTTAACTATCAAATAAAATAAAATACATCACAACATAATATCATGTAGTAGCATAATTATCACAGAGATGCCACAAAACTTTTGGTATACCTTGATGCATCTCTTCATTGTGTGCCCACATTGTTTCTCCTCTGATATTACTACACATCGGAGCTTTTTTCTCCGGTACAGTATAAAAAAAATGTATAAGGCGCCATATACGGCTTAAATCAAACTTCATTCATGCACATACATGAAACACTAGCATACACATATATGAAACTGTCATACATACATACATATATGTTACTAACTGCTCAAACAACTACATATGAAATGCCATGCACACCTATTAGACACACAAAGACACACAAACTCTGTGTGCACATAAAATGCTTTGGTTTCTCGTGACATCTCGTCAACAGACAGAACATTTCATTTCTGGGGTGGCTGAGGACCTTCATGATCTTCCTGGCCTTGGTGCAGCACCGCTTGCTGTATATTGAGTGCAGGTCAGGGAGCTCGGTGCGGATGATGCGCTCAGCTGAACGCACCATCCTCTGTAGAGCTCGTCTGGGCTCCAGGCGAATGGCAACAGGCGCCACCGAGCTCCTGTTGATGACGGAGGTCTGGTAGTTCCTCTTCTGCTTTGTACTAAAGTCCACTATCAACACCTTTGTCTTGCTGACGTTCAGGAGGAGATTGGCCCTCTGGCACCATTTTCCAGATTTCCAATCTCATCTAGGTAGGCCGTCTCATTGTTGTTCGTGATCAAGCCCACCACTACGGTGTCGTCAGCAAACTTGATGACTTGGTTGGTAGTGGCCATGCAGTCGTATGTGTACAAAGAGACAGCAGGGGGCTCAGAACACAAACTTAGGGGGCTCCAGTGCTGAGAGTGAGGAAGGCTGAGACATGTCCGCACATCCTTACTGCCTGTGCTCTGCCAGTTAGGAAAATGGAGATCCACTGACTCATAGATGAGCTGAGTCCCAGGTGCTTCATCTTGGTGGTTAAGTGTGGAGGGAATTATGGTATTAAATCATGAGCTCTGGTTGATGAAGAGCATTTTAAAATAATTCCCTACTTCGAGTGTCCAGGTGATTGAGAGATGTATGGAGGAGATGAGAGATGGCATCATCTGTAGAGCGGTTCGGGTGGTTTGCAAACTGTAATGGGTCCAGTGTGTCAGGTAGTGAAGAAACGTCCCCCGACCAGCCGTTCAAGACATTTTATTACAACTTAGGTGTGGGATACAGGGCAACAGTCATTGAGAGAAGCAGGATGGGGTTTCTTTGGAACAGTAACAATGGCAGTGCGAGATCTCAGAGCGTGGCGAATGGTATTATCCAGCCATGGCTACCGATTGGAAAACGTTCTGATTTTTCAACGGTATTATCTGCTAGTTTGGCCACCGATTAGTCTGTTGAGTGCGCGACCTCCCTCTGAACTGGAACTTTCTGTTTGAGTCTTTGTTGTATTTTGGCATGAAGAAGATGGCGGCATGGTCGGATTTCCCAAACGGAGGGTGAGATTTTGCCTTGTAGCTCTCCTTGACTGTAGTATAGCAATGATCCAGTGTCCTTTCGCCCCTGGTGGGTCAGGTGATGTGTTGATGAAAGTGTTTGAGGTTGGCGCTGTTAAAGTCCCCCGCCACAATGAGCGGAGTGTTGTGTCTGGTGCTGTGTGAGTCCCTAAGGCAGTGTTCGCGTTTGCTTGAGGTGGAGTATAAACGGAGCTGATTATGACCAATGTAATTGATTATTGACCAACTACTTTTCACCAAGGAAAGTAGTACAGTACCAAGTTGGGTGTGGAGGAGCATGTGAGAGGCACAATGCTCGCAGTGTTGCACCAGCTGTTGTTCACCATTAAACACACTCTGCCTCCCCTTGACTTCCCCGAGTCCCGAGACCTTGGAATGTGGTGAACTCGGCCGGCTGGATGGCGTGGTCCAGCACCGCTGGGGTCAGCCATGTCTCGGTGAAGCAGAGGAGATTGCAGTCTCGATTGTCTGGCCCTGAGGCAGTGGCGGACTGGCCATCTGGAGCAACGGGAGTTTTCTTATTTACTTCCCTAAAAAAGTACTAGTTTACTAGCGTGAGCTAATGCTGCTAGTGATTTTTTTCAGCTTACCTGTTCAGTTTTATTGCAATTCTTTTTACAATCTTGTCCTTATAGTTTTTTATATTTTTTGTCTTGATGTCCTTTCCTTAGTTTCTTTGTTTTATTAATATAACCTAATATATGTTTAGCGATACTTTAAATAATATGTTTAAATAGCATTGATTTCTGCATTGTGTTATATCTTTGTTAACATTAATTATCTCTACATTAATGAGCCAGTGTATTATGATGTGGGATGTGGTTGGCCGAGAAGTCCAGGGCCACTTTTTGCTTCCAGTCCGCCCCCGCCTTGAGACCATCGAGTTTGTTCTCCAGTGACTGGACGTTGGCGAGCAGGATGCTAGGCAGAGGTGTGCTGTGTGCACGGGCTCTCACCCTATTTCTGACGCCGGCTCGTTTCCCTTGAAACGCTTTGCTTCATGTCCTTTGTTTTCCCTCAGGATCTCACTCGGCCAGCTTGGATCCAGAGACAAAAACAAAAACAAAGTAAAAGGGTTCGGAGCAGTTGTGACGGCAGCCGATCTCACCACCGCCATCTTGAAACAGACACACAGAAACTACTTATCCTACACAAAAAGTACACATCCTACACAAAGACACACACAGTACACATCCAACACACACCCTATGCTTATGCTATGACTGGCCCAAGCGCCTCCTCCATTACAGTCGACATCAAGCACTCACTAGCAATAATGCAAGCAAAGACAATGTCCAACTATGACGATGCCTTAAACTTGTGCCATATTTAGTGACATCATTTTCAAAAGCCATACTGGTTGTATGGTGCACCTGGTGCCGATGGCACTGGTGCTTGGGCTCATCCCCTAAGACCCACAAGTGTTCCTCGCTTGACCGTGCATACGGAAGCCCCATCATGATATTGGTGGCAAAGAACTCCAGAGTGCTGCACAGGACTGCCTTGAGCAAGCATGAGGTGGGGTTTAACTTTATCAACCAGTGCATGACCGATGGTGCGCAACCAAAATTAATCGTTGTTGTATCTTAAATGGCCAGATGTACTTCTTGGCTTCCACCTTTGCCAGGAGGTTCTTGGGGAACTTCCAGACCCATTGTCCTGGGTGAGGCTCTGGGCCATGGTCTCTTGCTCTGGGAACATGTGGCCAAATCGGCTGCAGGGAGCAGATTGATCATACAATCCTAGGTTCTTTTGCAGTTTTGCCCTACCTCTTTGAGAATACTTCCGATAAGTTCACCTGTTTGTAATACACTGGGAAAGGTGGTTGTGGGAGGTTCAGATAGCTCAGACCCTGTGACTCTATCTGCTTGACAAGATGTTACAAGTAAACCACGAATTTTAACAAACGCTCTGTGGCCTTCTTTGGAACGCTCACCACTTAGCACATCATAATGCCCTTCAGCCTGTTCCATGTGTTTTACATTACTGGCTGCTTTTCATTCTTTGTGGCTCCTAGCGGAGTTTGTAGCAGACAAGAGGGGTAAGCTGAGCCAGCCAGACTCAGGGTTCCAGGAATTACATACTGTAGCCTAGCATGATAAATCTATGATATCTATCTTGTCTGCCTAGATGTGAAAGGCTTATTAGCAGGTTCTTGCTCTTAATCAACTGACCAGTGTTAAAAGTCGATGATTGAGGGACACCTGGTTCTGAAGCAGGTGAAAACCTGGCCAATAGAAGCAATCTCTGCTCTTCAGGACAGTTTTGAGAACTCTGTTTAGGAAGGCTGCAACATACGGCGCCTTCACTGAGTTGGAGGAGTTCACTGTCTCCAAGAACATCATCTCACGACCAACGAAAAACATTCAAGCACTCATATCCAGACTGTGCAACAGCTTCTTTTTGCAAGCCATCTGTTTCCTTAAAAAAATGAGACTGGACTGATAAACAAACACAAATTATTGTGTTACTGTGTGTAAGTTATAGTGTGTGTGTGTTATTGTGCGTGTGTTATTGTGTGTGTGTGTGTGTGTGTGTTTGTGTGTGTGTTTGTTTGTGTGTGTGCGTGTGTGTGTGTGTGTGTGTTTACAAAGTTTTCTAAAAACTTTTTACACTATAATTGCGCTTTTGCATAATATCCATTACTTGTCATTTGCACAAGCCTATTTGATATTTGCTGCTACTTTAAAGGAATTTGTCACGTTTACTGTTTCTCCTCCCACTACCTTAACTCATTACCTCATTATATCATTATCACGAAGTATTGAAATGTGTCACGTTGTTGCATTGAGTGACTTTGTCACTCTTTGTCACTATTTGCATGAGCACTTTATGTTGTCTCTTTTTTTGGTATAGAACTTTTTTTCTGTTAACTTAAAAATGTCAACCTGTCTTGTCTCAGTCAGTTAAGCTAATTAGGATGCTTAGTAAGCTAGTTAGTTTTTGTTCATTTATGTTGTTAATTTATGTTGGATGTAGGACCTTGGTCCTGGTTCTCCTTATGATGTTGTTCCTCCTCGGCTGTTTAAAGAAGTGTTTCCTACTGTTGGCCCAGCTGTTCTTCCTCTTGTTAACAGTAGTCTCTCTTCAGGTCTGGTACCTAAAACTTTTAAACATGCTGTAATCCAACCTCTCATTAAAAAACCTGTTTTAGATCCCACAGTTCTCGAGAACTACAGAACAATTTTGAAACTTCCCTTTCTTTCTAAAGTGATTGAGAAGATTGTGTACAGTCAATTAATTGCTTTTCTGGGAAAGTATAATATTTTAGAAGTTTTTCAATCTGGTTTTAAAACCTTGCACAGCACTGAGTCAGCTTTGTTAAAAGTGTTTAATGATATATTTTTAGCCACTGACTCCGGTGACTGTGCTGTTCTCGTCCTCTTAGATCTAACTGCTGCATTTGACACAGTGGATCATGAAATTCTGCTTTCTCGTTTGAAGCAGTGGGTGGGCATTAGGGGCATAGCATTGGAGTGGTTCCGATCCTACCTGGCGAACCGAACCGTCTGTGTGTCCCTTGGTGATTGTGTGTCCTCCTTTGCTCCTCTACTACATGGGGTGCCACAGGGATCAGTTTTAGGCCCCCTTCTCTTTTCAATCTATCTGCTTCCACTTGGCTCCATTCTTAGAAAGCATGGCATCTTATTCCACTGTTACGCTGATGATAGTCAGATCTATTTTCCTCTTAAAAAGAAAGATGCCTACTCGGTGAGACCTTTACTTAGGTGTTTTGAGGAAATAAAGTCCTGGTTGACCCTCAATTTTTTACAACTTAATGAAAAAAAGACAGAGGTGATGGTCTTTGGGGGATCTTCTGAGAACCCTTTTGTGGATCTGGGTTCTTTGTCCCAGTATGTAAAACCAGTCATCTCAAATTTAGGTGTCAAAGTGGATGCGGATCTTAGGTTTGACAGTCAGATTAGGGATGTTGTTAAATCAAGCTTCTTTCAATTGAGAAATCTGGCTAAAATAAAATCTGCTATCCCTAGGGAGCATTTTGAGACAGTAATTCATGCTTTTGTCACCACTCGAATTGATTACTGTAATGCACTCTAAGTGGGGGTTAATGCTTCCTCCATTGCTCAACTTCAGCGAGTACAAAATGCTGCCGCACGTCTTTTAACTGGCACACGGAAGTATGAGCACATTTCCCCAATTTTAGCCTCACTTCACTGGCTCCCTGTATATTTGAGGGTTCATTTTAAAATTCTCCTGTTTGCTTTTAAAGCATTAAATGGTCTAGCCACGACCTACCTGTCTGAGCTGCTTCACCCATATTCACCCTACCGCTCTCTTAGGTCAGCTGATCAGTGTGCCGAAAACTAAGCGTAAGCTTAGAGGGGATCGGGCTTTCGCTGTTGCAGCTCCAACAATGTGGAATAAATTGCCTTTGCACATTAGACAGGCTTTTTCCCTTGCTGTTTTTAAATCTCTTCTCAAAACCCATTTTTTTTCCATAGCCTTTGATGACTTGCGAGATGCTGGCATTTGATTCACTTGTTTTACTTTACTTATCTTATTTACTCTACTTTGTGTCATTTGTTCTTATTATACAGTGGTGTGAAAAACTATTTGCCCCCTTCCTGATTTCTTATTCTTTTGCATGTTTGTCACACAAAATGTTTCTGATCATCAAACACATTTAACTATTAGTCAAACATAACACAAGTAAACACAAAATGCAGTTTTTAAATGATGGTTTTTATTATTTAGGGAGAAAAAAAATCCAAATCTACATGGCCCTGTGTGAAAAAGTAATTGCCCCCTGAACCTAATAACTGGTTGGGCCACCCTTAGCAGCATAACTGCAATCAAGCGTTTGTGATAACTTGCAATGAGTCTTTTACAGCGCTCTGGAGGAATTTTGGCCCACTCATCTTTGCAGAATTGTTGTAATTCAGCTTTATTTGAGGGTTTTCTAGCTTTTTAAGGTCATGCCACAACATCTCAATAGGATTCAGGTCAGGACTTTGACTAGGCAGTGGCCTAAGTCTTAACTTTTGTCTTCATTTTGTTTTTCTTCAGCCATTCAGAGGTGGATTTGCTGGTGTGTTTTGGGTCATTGTCCTGCTGCAGCACCCAAGATCGCTTCAGCTTGAGTTGACGAACAGATGGCCGGACATTCTCCTTCAGGATTTTTTGGTACACAGTAGAATTCATGGTTCCATCTATCACAGCAAGCCTTTCAGGTCCTGAAGCAGCAAAACAACCCCAGACCATCACACTACCACCACCATATTTTACTGTTGGTATGATGTTCTTTTTCTGAAATGCTGTGTTACTTTTACGCCAGATGTAACGGGACACGCACCTTCCAAAAAGTTCAACTTTTGTCTCGTCGGTCCACAAGGTATTTTCCAAAATGTCTTGCCAATCAGTGAGATGTTTTTTTAGCAAATTGAGACGAGCCTTAATGTTCTTTTTGCTTAAAAGTGGTTTGAGCCTTGGAAATCTGCCATGCAGGCCGTTTTTGCCCAGTCTCTTTCTTATGGTGGAGTCGTAAACACTGACATTAATTAGGGCAAGTGAGGCCTGCAGTTCTTTAGATGTTGTCCTGGGGTCTTTTGTGGCCTCTTGGATAAGTTGTCTCTGCGCTCTTGGGGTAATTTTGGTCGGCTTTGGTTTGACTAATAGTTAACGTTTTTGATGAGCAGAAACATTTACGTGTGACAAACATGCAAAAGAATAAGAAATCAGGAAGGGGGCAAATAGTTTTTCACACCACTGTATAGTTGCTTTTTTAAAAAAATTTTTATGTCTTTTATTTGATTCTGTACAGCACTTTGGTCCAGTGTGGGTTTGTAAAGTGCTTTATAAATAAAGTTGATATGGTATGGTCCTGGAGGAAGGTGGTTTCGTTTAACTGTGTACTAAACTGTATATGGTTGAAAGAAAAATAAAATTCTACTTGAACTTGGTACCACACATAAAGCAAACAACAAGCTAAAGACCCATGATTAGTTTTGACCCGCATGTGAAAGCCTACACCTAGAAATTGGGGCACGCCCCATTCCTGGGATGCTGGGGTCCAGTTCGATGTGTCTCTCCACTACAGAAACATTAGCTCACACTGTCCCCAGGCTGACCCTCCATCAGAAGTAGTCATTGGGGCAGGCGGACGTCCGTAAGCCACCATTTCCCCATGGTTCCTCTCTTCTGTCCCTGCTCACCACTTACTGAAGGAGTCCTTATTATTTTCTTCTATAAACTATAAACAATGTGAAGTATATGTAATATGTAATAAAAATATATTCTTATTTCGTATTTATTTAAACGTTTTCTGATTTATACTGTATTTTTAAAAATTATTATAGTCATATTAATATTCTTAGTCATAGGAAGTTGTAAAAGCATTTTTTTTAATATCATATTGTATATGGCTGTGTATGTGACAAATTAAATTAAAATTTCATTTGAAATAAAAATTCATTTAAATTAACATTGGTGATACGGTCCCTTTTTTTTACTTTTTTTTTTAACTATTATATAAATGTCATGTTCGCAACTTCCGTCATTCATATTGCTTCCTTTTTAGCTGTATTTAACCACATAAGCGTGTAAATCTGCTTTCGAATAAAGTGAAAATCAGATTTCTCATAATGACTTATTATGAACATGTAGAAATCTTCATGTAATGAAATCTTTTGGATTATTTGACCGAGGTCAATTTACTGATTGTTTGGTAAACAATGACGTGTGTAAATTCTAATTCATTATTAATGTGTCAAACACTACTTTTTAAAACTTTATTTTACTCAATGATGTACAAGTGTTGCAAGATCTCTGGGGTTCTAAGCTTGAACAATGTGTAGAACTCGCATGCTTTGTGCGTCTGCTTACCAATAATAATTATAAAATATCATAATTAGAACTAATAATCAATATTTAAGTGATAAGTTCCTTAATTCTAATTTATTTTATTTTAAGTTAAATCTTTAAAGTTGTCTTTTTGTTGACAATTTGTCAAAACAAATTTGATGGCATATTAAACAATAATAAAAATGTCATAAACATGATTGAATTACTAGAACGATGTATTTCAATTGAAGGAATTTCTTTGTTCCATGTTTACAAAATCTCAAAAATTTTAATGTATATTAAAAATGTTTTTCCGACAATTCGTCATTCATTATATGCATAATTTCAGCATCAGCAGTATAATTTCAGCATCAGCAGCCAAAAAGAATGATGAGATCTAGCATAAATGTTGAAAAAAACATTTGTTTGTTAATCTTTTTTCACATTTTAATGAATAAAAATGTATATGGCTTATCTCAGCGTAACAATGCAAAAAATCTAATAAATGATCAACTCCACAACATTCATGCATTTTAGCATACATGTTGAAAAAAAATTTTTGTTATTGTTTTTAAGATCTTGACCATGAAAACTGTATATAAACTCGTTGTGTGAGAAAAACGCTTACCTGAGCTCGTACAGTGCTAAGAACGCTTTATCACCATCTAAAAATCTTACACATCTAATTTTGACAACATTCATGCATTTTGGCATACATGTTGAACATTTTTTTTTTGTTATTGTTTTTAAGATCTTGACCATGAAAACTGTATATAAACTCGTTGTGTGAGAAAACCGCTTACCTGAGCTCGTACAGTGCTAGTTTTGACAACATTCATGAATTTTGGCATGCATGTTGAAAAACATTTTTTTGTTATTGTCTTTACGATTTTGACTATGAAAACTGCATATAAACTGGTTTTGTATGTTTTAAAATGACCATACATTAGTTGTGTGAGAAAACCGCAAGTTTTTTGTTTTTTGTTGTCCTTTGTCACATTTTGATGCATAAAATCTGATAAATAATCATTTCCACAGCATTCATGCATTCTGGCATACATGCTGCAAAACAACTTTTTCGTTACTCTTGTTCACATTTTGAAGCAAAAAAAGTATTAGAAACTCGTTCTGTATGTTTTACAATGACCAGGCATTAGTTGTGAGGGAAAACTGCTTTCCAGAAGACGTACAGCGCTAAGAACGCAGCAAACGCTTTATCACCATCTAAAAATCTTATATATCTAATTTTGACAACATTCATGAATTTTGGCATTCGTGTTTGAAAAACATTATTTTTTGTTATTGTATTTAATATTTTGACTATGAAAACTGTATATAAACTCGTTTGATATGTTTTACAATGACCATTTCTTAGTAGTGTGAGAAAACCGCTTTCCTGAGCTCGTACAGCGCTAAGAACGCAGCAAACGCTTTATCACCATCTAAAAATCTTATATGTCTAATTTTGAAAACACTCATGCATTTTGGCAAACATGGTGAAATACAAGTTTTTTGTTGTTCTTTGTCACATTTTGATGCATAAAATCTGATAAATAATAATTTCCACAACATTCATGCATTCTGGCATACATGCTGCAAAACAACTTTTTCGTTACTCTTGTTCACATTTTGAAGCAAAAAAAGTATTAGAAACTTGTTTTGTATGTTCTACAATCGACGAGCATTTGTTGTGAGGGAAAACTGCTTTCCTGAGCACGTACAGCGCTAAGAACGCAGCAAACGCTTTATCACCATCTAAAAATCTTATATATCTAATTTTGACAACATTCATGAATTTTGGCATACATGTGAAAAACATTTATTTTTGTTATTGTATTTAATATTTTGACTATGAAAACTGTATATAAACTCGTTTTGTATGTTTTACAATGACCATTTCTTAGTAGTGTGAGAAAACCGCTTTCCTGAGCTCGTACAGCGCTAAGAACGCAGCAAACGCATAATCACCATCTAAAAAAATCTTATATATCTAATTTTGACAACATTCATGCATTTTGGCAAACATGGTGAAATACAAGTTTTTTGTTGTTCTTTGTCACATTTAGATGCCTAAAAATCTGATAAATGATCATTTCCACAATATTCATGCATTCTGGCATACATGCTGCAAAACAACTTTTTCGTTATTCTTGTTTACATTTTGAAGCAAAAAAAGTATTAGAAACTTGTTTTGTATGTTTTACAATCAACGGGCATTAGTTGTGATGAAAACCTGCTTTTCTTGAGCACGTACAGCGCTAAGAACGCAGCAAACGCTTTATCACCATCTAAAAATCTTATATATCTAATTTTGACAACAATCATGAATTTTGGCATACATGTGAAAAACATTTTTTTTTGTTATTGTATTTAATATTTTGACTATGAAAACTGTATATAAACTCGTTTTGTATGTTTTACAATGACCATTTCTTAGTAGTGTGAGAAAACCGCTTTCCTGAGCTCGTACAGCGCTAAGAACGCAGCAAACGCATAATCACCATCTAAAAATCTTATATGTCTAATTTTGAAAACACTCATGCATTTTGGCAAACATGGTGAAATACAAGTTTTTTGTTGTTCTTTGTCACATTTTGATGCATAAAATCTGATAAATAATCATTTCCACAGCATTCATGCATTCTGGCATACATGCTGCAAAACAACTTTTTCGTTACTCTTGTTCACATTTTGAAGCAAAAAAAGTATTAGAAACTCGTTCTGTATGTTTTACAATGACCAGGCATTAGTTGTGAGCGAAAACTGCTTTCCTGAGGACGTACAGCGCTAAGGACGCAGCAAACGCTTTAATCACCATCTAAAAATCTTATATATCTAATTTTGACAACATTCATGAATTTTGCCATGCGTGTTTGAAAAACATTATTTTTTGTTATTGTATTTAATATTTTGACTATGAAAACTGTATATAAACTCGTTTTGTATGTTTTACAATGACCATTTCTTAGTAGTGTGAGAAAACCGCTTTCCTGAGCTCGTACAGCGCTAAGAACGCAGCAAACGCATAATCACCATCTAAAAATCTTATATATCTAATTTTGACAACATTCATGCATTTTGGGAAACATGGTGAAATACAAGTTTTTTGTTATTCTTTGTCACATTTAGATGCTTAAAAATCTGATAAATGATCATTTCCACAACACTAATGCATTCTGGCATACATGCTGCAAAACAACTTTTTCGTTATTCTTGTTCACATTTTGAAGCAAAAAAAGTATTAGAAACTTGTTTTGTATGTTTTACAATCGACGAGCATTTGTTGTGAGGGAAAACTGCTTTCCCGAGCACGTACAGCGCTAAGAACGCAGCAAACGCTTTATCACCATCTAAAAATCTTATATATCTAATTTTGACAACATTCATGAATTTTGGCATACATGTGAAAAACATTTTTTTTTGTTATTGTATTTAATATTTTGACTATGAAAACTGTATATAAACTCGTTTTGTATGTTTTACAATGACCATTTCTTAGTAGTGTGAGAAAACCGCTTTCCTGAGCTCGTACAGCGCTAAGAACGCAGCAAACGCTTTATCACCATCTAAAAATCTTATATGTCTAATTTTGAAAACACTCATGCATTTTGGCAAACATGGTGAAATACAAGTTTTTTGTTGTTCTTTGTCACATTTTGATGCATAAAATCTGATAAATAATAATTTCCACAACATTCATGCATTCTGGCATACATGCTGCAAAACAACTTTTTCGTTACTCTTGTTCACATTTTGAAGCAAAAAAAGTATTAGAAACTTGTTTTGTATGTTCTACAATCGACGAGCATTTGTTGTGAGGGAAAACTGCTTTCCTGAGCACGTACAGCGCTAAGAACGCAGCAAACGCTTTATCACCATCTAAAAATCTTATATATCTAATTTTGACAACATTCATGAATTTTGGCATACATGTGAAAAACATTTATTTTTGTTATTGTATTTAATATTTTGACTATGAAAACTGTATATAAACTCGTTTTGTATGTTTTACAATGACATTTCTTAGTAGTGTGAGAAAACCGCTTTCCTGAGCTCGTACAGCGCTAAGAACGCAGCAAACGCATAATCACCATCTAAAAAAATCTTATATATCTAATTTTGACAACATTCATGCATTTTGGCATACATGTGAAAAACATTTTTTTTTGTTATTGTATTTAATATTTTGACTATGAAAACTGTATATAAACTCGTTTGGTGTGTTTTACAATGACCATTTCTTAGTAGTGTGAGAAAACCGCTTTCCTGAGCTCGTACAGCGCTAAGAACGCAGCAAACGCTTTATCACCATCTAAAAATCTTATATGTCTAATTTTGACAACATTCATGCATTTTGGCAAACATGGTGAAATACAAGTTTTTTGTTGTTCTTTGTCACATTTAGATGCCTAAAAATCTGATAAATGATCATTTCCACAATATTCATGCATTCTGGCATACATGCTGCAAAACAACTTTTTCGTTATTCTTGTTTACATTTTGAAGCAAAAAAAGTATTAGAAACTTGTTTTGTATGTTTTACAATCAACGGGCATTAGTTGTGAGGAAAACCTGCTTTTCTTGAGCACGTACAGCGCTAAGAACGCAGCAAACGCTTTATCACCATCTAAAAATCTTATATATCTAATTTTGACAACAATCATGAATTTTGGCATACATGTGAAAAACATTTTTTTTTGTTATTGTATTTAATATTTTGACTATGAAAACTGTATATAAACTCGTTTTGTATGTTTTACAATGACCATTTCTTAGTAGTGTGAGAAAACCGCTTTCCTGAGCTCGTACAGCGCTAAGAACGCAGCAAACGCATAATCACCATCTAAAAATCTTATATGTCTAATTTTGAAAACACTCATGCATTTTGGCAAACATGGTGAAATACAAGTTTTTTGTTGTTCTTTGTCACATTTTGATGCATAAAATCTGATAAATAATCATTTCCACAGCATTCATGCATTCTGGCATACATGCTGCAAAACAACTTTTTCGTTACTCTTGTTCACATTTTGAAGCAAAAAAAGTATTAGAAACTCGTTCTGTATGTTTTACAATGACCAGGCATTAGTTGTGAGCGAAAACTGCTTTCCTGAGGACGTACAGCGCTAAGGACGCAGCAAACGCTTTAATCACCATCTAAAAATCTTATATATCTAATTTTGACAACATTCATGAATTTTGCCATGCGTGTTTGAAAAACATTATTTTTTGTTATTGTATTTAATATTTTGACTATGAAAACTGTATATAAACTCGTTTTGTATGTTTTACAATGACCATTTCTTAGTAGTGTGAGAAAACCGCTTTCCTGAGCTCGTACAGCGCTAAGAACGCAGCAAACGCATAATCACCATCTAAAAATCTTATATATCTAATTTTGACAACATTCATGCATTTTGGGAAACATGGTGAAATACAAGTTTTTTGTTATTCTTTGTCACATTTAGATGCTTAAAAATCTGATAAATGATCATTTCCACAACACTAATGCATTCTGGCATACATGCTGCAAAACAACTTTTTCGTTATTCTTGTTCACATTTTGAAGCAAAAAAAGTATTAGAAACTTGTTTTGTATGTTTTACAATCGACGAGCATTTGTTGTGAGGGAAAACTGCTTTCCTGAGCACGTACAGCGCTAAGAACGCAGCAAACGCTTTATCACCATCTAAAAATCTTATATATCTAATTTTGACAACATTCATGAATTTTGGCATACATGTGAAAAACATTTTTTTTTGTTATTGTATTTAATATTTTGACTATGAAAACTGTATATAAACTCGTTTTGTATGTTTTACAATGACCATTTCTTAGTAGTGTGAGAAAACCGCTTTCCTGAGCTCGTACAGCGCTAAGAACGCAGCAAACGCTTTATCACCATCTAAAAATCTTATATGTCTAATTTTGAAAACACTCATGCATTTTGGCAAACATGGTGAAATACAAGTTTTTTGTTGTTCTTTGTCACATTTTGATGCATAAAATCTGATAAATAATAATTTCCACAACATTCATGCATTCTGGCATACATGCTGCAAAACAACTTTTTCGTTACTCTTGTTCACATTTTGAAGCAAAAAAAGTATTAGAAACTTGTTTTGTATGTTCTACAATCGACGAGCATTTGTTGTGAGGGAAAACTGCTTTCCTGAGCACGTACAGCGCTAAGAACGCAGAAAACGCTTTATCACCATCTAAAAATCTTATATATCTAATTTTGACAACATTCATGAATTTTGGCATACATGTGAAAAACATTTATTTTTGTTATTGTATTTAATATTTTGACTATGAAAACTGTATATAAACTCGTTTTGTATGTTTTACAATGACATTTCTTAGTAGTGTGAGAAAACCGCTTTCCTGAGCTCGTACAGCGCTAAGAACGCAGCAAACGCATAATCACCATCTAAAAAAATCTTATATATCTAATTTTGACAACATTCATGCATTTTGGCATACATGTGAAAAACATTTTTTTTTGTTATTGTATTTAATATTTTGACTATGAAAACTGTATATAAACTCGTTTGGTGTGTTTTACAATGACCATTTCTTAGTAGTGTGAGAAAACCGCTTTCCTGAGCTCGTACAGCGCTAAGAACGCAGCAAACGCTTTATCACCATCTAAAAATCTTATATGTCTAATTTTGACAACATTCATGCATTTTGGCAAACATGGTGAAATACAAGTTTTTTGTTGTTCTTTGTCACATTTAGATGCCTAAAAATCTGATAAATGATCATTTCCACAATATTCATGCATTCTGGCATACATGCTGCAAAACAACTTTTTCGTTATTCTTGTTTACATTTTAAAGCAAAAAAAGTATTAGAAACTTGTTTTGTATGTTTTACAATCAACGGGCATTAGTTGTGAGGAAAACCTGCTTTTCTTGAGCACGTACAGCGCTAAGAACGCAGCAAACGCTTTATCACCATCTAAAAATCTTATATATCTAATTTTGACAACAATCATGAATTTTGGCATACATGTGAAAAACATTTTTTTTTGTTATTGTATTTAATATTTTGACTATGAAAACTGTATATAAACTCGTTTTGTATGTTTTACAATGACCATTTCTTAGTAGTGTGAGAAAACCGCTTTCCTGAGCTCGTACAGCGCTAAGAACGCAGCAAACGCATAATCACCATCTAAAAATCTTATATGTCTAATTTTGAAAACACTCATGCATTTTGGCAAACATGGTGAAATACAAGTTTTTTGTTGTTCTTTGTCACATTTTGATGCATAAAATCTGATAAATAATCATTTCCACAGCATTCATGCATTCTGGCATACATGCTGCAAAACAACTTTTTCGTTACTCTTGTTCACATTTTGAAGCAAAAAAAGTATTAGAAACTCGTTCTGTATGTTTTACAATGACCAGGCATTAGTTGTGAGCGAAAACTGCTTTCCTGAGGACGTACAGCGCTAAGGACGCAGCAAACGCTTTAATCACCATCTAAAAATCTTATATATCTAATTTTGACAACATTCATGAATTTTGCCATGCGTGTTTGAAAAACATTTTTTTTTGTTATTGTATTTAATATTTTGACTATGAAAACTGTATATAAACTCGTTTTGTATGTTTTACAATGACCATTTCTTAGTAGTGTGAGAAAACCGCTTTCCTGAGCTCGTACAGCGCTAAGAACGCAGCAAACGCATAATCACCATCTAAAAATCTTATATGTCTAATTTTGAAAACACTCATGCATTTTGGCAAACATGGTGAAATACAAGTTTTTTGTTGTTCTTTGTCACATTTTGATGCATAAAATCTGATAAATAATCATTTCCACAGCATTCATGCATTCTGGCATACATGCTGCAAAACAACTTTTTCGTTACTCTTGTTCACATTTTGAAGCAAAAAAAGTATTAGAAACTCGTTCTGTATGTTTTACAATGACCAGGCATTAGTTGTGAGCGAAAACTGCTTTCCTGAGGACGTACAGCGCTAAGGACGCAGCAAACGCTTTAATCACCATCTAAAAATCTTATATATCTAATTTTGACAACATTCATGAATTTTGCCATGCGTGTTTGAAAAACATTATTTTTTGTTATTGTATTTAATATTTTGACTATGAAAACTGTATATAAACTCGTTTTGTATGTTTTACAATGACCATTTCTTAGTAGTGTGAGAAAACCGCTTTCCTGAGCTCGTACAGCGCTAAGAACGCAGCAAACGCATAATCACCATCTAAAAATCTTATATATCTAATTTTGACAACATTCATGCATTTTGGGAAACATGGTGAAATACAAGTTTTTTGTTATTCTTTGTCACATTTAGATGCTTAAAAATCTGATAAATGATCATTTCCACAACACTAATGCATTCTGGCATACATGCTGCAAAACAACTTTTTCGTTATTCTTGTTCACATTTTGAAGCAAAAAAAGTATTAGAAACTTGTTTTGTATGTTTTACAATCGACTAGCATTTGTTGTGAGGGAAAACTGCTTTCCTGAGCACGTACAGCGCTAAGAACGCAGCAAACGCTTTATCACCATCTAAAAATCTTATATATCTAATTTTGACAACATTCATGAATTTTGGCATACATGTGAAAAACATTTTTTTTTGTTATTGTATTTAATATTTTGACTATGAAAACTGTATATAAACTCGTTTTGTATGTTTTACAATGACCATTTCTTAGTAGTGTGAGAAAACCGCTTTCCTGAGCTCGTACAGCGCTAAGAACGCAGCAAACGCTTTATCACCATCTAAAAATCTTATATGTCTAATTTTGAAAACACTCATGCATTTTGGCGAACATGGTGAAATACAAGTTTTTTGTTGTTCTTTGTCACATTTTGATGCATAAAATCTGATAAATAATAATTTCCACAACATTCATGCATTCTGGCATACATGCTGCAAAACAACTTTTTCGTTACTCTTGTTCACATTTTGAAGCAAAAAAAGTATTAGAAACTTGTTTTGTATGTTCTACAATCGACGAGCATTTGTTGTGAGGGAAAACTGCTTTCCTGAGCACGTACAGCGCTAAGAACGCAGCAAACGCTTTATCACCATCTAAAAATCTTATATATCTAATTTTGACAACATTCATGAATTTTGGCATACATGTGAAAAACATTTATTTTTGTTATTGTATTTAATATTTTGACTATGAAAACTGTATATAAACTCGTTTTGTATGTTTTACAATGACCATTTCTTAGTAGTGTGAGAAAACCGCTTTCCTGAGCTCGTACAGCGCTAAGAACGCAGCAAACGCATAATCACCATCTAAAAATCTTATATATCTAATTTTGACAACATTCATGAATTTTGGCATACATGTGAAAAACATTTTTTTTTGTTATTGTATTTAATATTTTGACTATGAAAACTGTATATAAACTCGTTTGGTGTGTTTTACAATGACCATTTCTTAGTAGTGTGAGAAAACCGCTTTCCTGAGCTCGTACAGCGCTAAGAACGCAGCAAACGCTTTATCACCATCTAAAAATCTTATATGTCTAATTTTGACAACATTCATGCATTTTGGCAAACATGTTGAAAAACCACTTTTTTGTTATTCCTTGTCACATTTTGATGCTTAAAAATCTTATAAATGATCATTTCCACAACATTCATGCATTCTGGCATACATGTTAAAAAACAACTTTTTTGTTATTGTTTTTAGGATTTTGACCATGAAAACTTTATATTAACTCGTTTTGTATGTTTTACATGTCGATGCATTAGTTGTGTGAGAAAACCGCTTTTCCGAGATCGTTCAGAACGCAGCAAACGCTTTATCACGCTAACGTTTTGCTGATGTCATGAATCAGCAAGCGCTATTTTGCTTTTTTTGGATTATTATTTATTTATTCATTCATCTTCCTTAAAACATCTGGATTTTAAAGATCTAATAGAACTGAAAACACGTTTCACATTCACCTATCTCAACAGGCGGTCAAATACAAATACACTAACAAGGACACGCGCACTACACACAGTACCCAGACACTACACTTCCTACACAGACCCACACTGCACACACATTCTCTCTCTCTCTCTCTCTCTCTCTCACACACACACACACACACACACACACACACCACACCCATCAGACTTTATACCCATACTACACAAACGATGTCCTGCTCATGCCCCTGTGGCATTACTGTCACATTAAAAATTATAAAGACACATCCAGCCATGAGGATGGCATAAAATCATGTCATATATGTTTAAGAGGTCTTGGTGTGCTGGAAAAGTACACGGTTCATGAGGTACACCCAAGAGGCCATGGTACAGGTGCTTGGGCCCACTAATTGTTGCTTGTAACAATTTTTCTTCTTTTTATTTTAAAAGGACACAGGAATAAACTGTGTCTTGGACAACCTTCAACGGATGGTTCTTGGGCAACTCCTAAACCCACTGTACTGTGTTAGGGTCTGGGCCTTGGGGGCGTGCACTGGAAAAATCGGTAGACGACAGGCAAATTGTCTGCACAGACCAGATCCTAAGATCTTTGCGGTGGGTATTGGGCCTGGTTTTTAACGGTAACCCCTTGAGAATGTCTCCTTTAAGTCCAACTGTTTGTAAAACACTGGCATGTGATTGGTTCAGATCGAACAACATACAGTGCTTCAGCGTCATCCACATGCTTTACATTTCTGTGAACCACAAGGTGGGTCCTAGGAAAGGTCGTGGCAGACAGCAGTGATAAACTGAGCTGGGGGTTTAGGGTAAGTTCCAGGAATACGGACAAATCCTGAACACACACACACTTACCACACATACTTACCACAGACGCAAACACTATACATTTTACAAACAGACATACACTGCACACACAAACATTACATAGGCATAGTACACACATATAAACACACACGGTCATTACAAAGACACATAACACACACAATACACATCCTAAATACACACAACAAATCGTACAGACAGACATACATATCATAAACACACACACACACACACACACACACACACACACACACAAAAACACACATACACACACACACACACACACACACACACACACATCTCACACACATCACATATCCTACGCATCATACACAAATGATGGCCTACTCAAGCACCTGAGCCATTACAGTCACCACCAAACCCTGACCACATTGAGTGACAGCTAGCAATGGCGTATCAGAAAGACATGTCCGAACATGACGATGACCTAAACTTATATCATATTTGTTTAAGAGATCTTAGCGTGCTGAAAAGGCACACATGTTGTGATGTGCATCTAAGTGGCGATGGCGCCATTACATTCGCCTCCAAACTCAGCCTACATTGAGTGACAGCTAGCAATGGTGTACCAGAAAGACATCCAGCCATGACGATGTATGTCATATTGGTCAAGAGGTCTTAGTGTGCTGAAAAGGCACACAAATTGTGAGGTGCGTCCAAGTGATGATAGCACAGGTGCTCGGGCCAGCTCATCGTAGCTTGTAACTATTTTTCTTCCTTTTTTTTAAAGGCCTCATGGCCTACTTCTTGGATTTTACATTCCTTAGGGGCTTGCTCTGGGAACATGGGTAGATGGTAACACAATTGGGTGCAAATTGATTGTAGGAAAAGAAGAAAGCAAATTTTTTTTTGGCCCTAACTCCTTGAGAAGACCTCCTTTAAGCCCACCTGTTTGTGAAACACTGGGGAATGTGCTAGTGAGTGGTTGAGATAGCTCAGGCTTTATGACTCTATGTGCTCGACAAAATGGCACAAGTATCCTATGCATTTCCACAAGCCTCCTGCAGCCTACTATGGAACGCGCACCTCCTATCACATCCTACAGCCCTTCGGCCGTCTCCATGTGATTTGAATTTTGTAGCGCAAAGGGGGCTCCTAGCAGGAACACACACACATCCTTTACACTCACACACACACACACACACACACACACACACACACTACAGACAATACAAACACTATACACACACAAATACTACACATCATATACAGTACACACACACTACATATCCTTTACATACTCAACACACACAAAGACATACCCCACACCCAACCATTTATGCCACACATACAGTAGAAATCCTACACACACACATACACACAATACACAGCCTACACATACCCTACGCATCCTACACAATCCATGATTAATAAAATGACACAGGCCATAAACTTATCACAATGCCTTAAACTTGTACAATATTTTGTGACATTCGTGTCCAGGGTCATTTTAGGGGTCTTAGCATCCTCAAAAGGCACAAAGATGGTGTGGTGCGCCTGGGTGCCGATGGCACTGGTATACTATATTTCTTCTTTAAAAAAAAAAAAGGCCAAGAGACCAGAGTGCTGCACAGGTCTGGCTTGAGGTAGGGTTTATCTTCATCAACCAGAGAGTTAGCGGTGGTACACAACCGAAATTAACCCTTGTTGCATTTTAAATCGCCCGATGTACTTCTTGGCTTCCAACTTCAGAGGGAGGTTCTTGGGAACTTCCAGACCCACTGTCCCTGGGTGAGGGTCTGGGTCTTGGTCTCTTGCTCTGGAAAAATGGATGGACTGTGGCCTAATTGGCTGCACAAAGCAGATTGATCACACAATCCTAGTTTTTTTGGGGGGGGCGAGGGTGGCAGGTCTTGACCCTACCTCTTTGAAAATACCTCTGATAAGTCCACTTGTTTGTGACCCTATCCGCTTGACAAGATTTCACGAGTAACCCATGCATTTCCACAAACTTACTGCCGCCTTCTATCGAACACCCACCACCTAGCACATCATACAGCCCTTCGGCCTTGTCCATGTGCTTTTCATAGAAATACCTACTGCAGCAAAGCATGGTAATCTCCCTAGATGTGAAAGGCCTAGTTACAGGTTCGTGTTCTTGATCAACTGAGCAGTGTTTACAATTAATGATTCAGGGACACCTGGCCCTGAAGCAGATAAAAACCTGGCCAATAGACGCCATCTCTGCTGTTTAGGACTGTTTTGAGAACACTGACTGAAACAAGTTTAGGAAAGCTGCAACTTATGGCAACTTTGCTGACTTGAAGGAATACGTGACATCAACGACCAGCTAAAATCAAGTTCACCAATGACATCAGTGTCTCCAAAAACATCATCTCACGACCAACCAGAAACTGTGGATTACTGCGGAGGTGTGTGAACTTCTAAAGACCCAAGACACCGCCATCAGAGCAGGGGCCCTGCATTTTAAATGGCCCGATGTACTTCTTGGCCTCCACCTTTAGAGGGAGGTTCTTGGGAACTTCCAGACCCACTGTCCCTGGGTGTGGGTCTGGGTCTTGGTCTCTTGCTCCAGGAAAATGGATGGACTCTGGTCTAATTTCCTAATTTAGCCTAGCATGATAAATCTATGATATCTATCTTGTCTCCCTAGATGTGAAAGGCCTAGTTACAGGTTCGTAATCTTGATCAACTGAGCAGTGTTTACTCAGTGATGATTCAGGGACACCTGGCCCTGAAGCAGATAAAAACCTGGCCATCTCTGCTGTTTAACTGTGGATTACTGCGGAGGTGTGTGAACTTCTAAAGCGAAGGGCAAAGGGACAGCAAGGGGCAAACTTTCCTGGGCAATCAGAGAGGCAAAGCGTACACACGCCCAGAAAATCCTCAACCACTTCAGGAACAGCGGTGACGTACGGCACATGTGGCAGAGCATACAACCTGTTACCAACTACAAGACATCATCACATGCCTGTGACAGTGAAGGGTCACTTCCATATGCGCTAAATAGCTTCTACAATCAGTTCGACATGTAGAACTACGTGACAGCAAGGAAAACCTAGTTTTATTCGGTGAAAATTTTACATTTTAGCAAAAAGATTATTATTACTTATCCCAACATTCAATCTAGTCTAGCCCAAACCCATTTTTTTAGTTTTTTTACAAAATAATTTTCATTTATAACATATAACATATAATCTTAATATAACATTTTAAAATTGTTTTTTTTTGTCTAATGTTTTCAGCTGATTGTATTTCTTTTTAAGCATCACAACTCCACAAAACAACTCCTGCATGTCCATGTTTTTGTAACTACAAAACAATAAAGCCACTATGGACAGTGTTTAAAACTTTTTTTTTTTATATATATAAGAATGTAGACACTTGGACTGTTGTAGCTCCTATAGGTCACAATCATTTGGTAACCTATAAGATTAATGATTTTGGCATCGGTTTAACTATCAAATAAAATAAAATACATCACAACATAATATCATGTAGTAGCATAATTATCACAGAGACGCCACAAAACTTTTGGTATACCTTGATGCATCTCTTCATTGTGTGCCCACATTGTTTCTCCTCTGATATTACTACACATTAAAGCTTTTTTCTCCGGTACAGTATAAAAAAAATGTATAAGGCGCCATATACGGCTTAAATCAAACTTCATTCATGCACATACATGAAACACTAGCATACACATATATGAAACTGTCACACATACATACATATATGTTACTAACTGCTCAAACAACTACATATGAAATGCCATGCACACTTATTAGACACACAAAGACACACAAACTCTGTGTGCACATAAAATGCTTTGGTTTCTCGTGACATCTCGTCAACAGACAGAACATTTCATTTCTGGGGTGGCTGAGGACCTTCATGATCTTCCTGGCCTTGGTGCAGCACCGCTTGCTGTATATTGAGTGCAGGTCAGGGAGCTCGGTGCGGATGATGCGCTCAGCTGAACGCACCATCCTCTGTAGAGCTCGTCTGGGCTCCAGGCGAATGGCAACAGGCGCCACCGAGCTCCTGTTGATGACGGAGGTCTGGTAGTTCCTCTTCTGCTTTGTACTAAAGTCCACTATCAACACCTTTGTCTTGCTGACGTTCAGGAGGAGATTGGCCCTCTGGCACCATTTTCCAGATTTCCAATCTCATCTAGGTAGGCCGTCTCATTGTTGTTCGTGATCAAGCCCACCACTACGGTGTCGTCAGCAAACTTGATGACTTGGTTGGTAGTGGCCATGCAGTCGTATGTGTACAAAGAGACAGCAGGGGGCTCAGAACACAAACTTGGGGGGCTCCAGTGCTGAGAGTGAGGAAGGCTGAGACATGTCCGCACATCCTTACTGCCTGTGCTCTGCCAGTTAGGAAAATGGAGATCCACTGACTCATAGATGAGCTGAGTCCCAGGTGCTTCATCTTGGTGGTTAAGTGTGGAGGGAATTATGGTATTAAATCATGAGCTCTGGTTGATGAAGAGCATTTTAAAATAATTCCCTACTTCGAGTGTCCAGGTGATTGAGAGATGTATGGAGGTGATTGAGAGATGGCATCATCTGTAGAGCGGTTCGGGTGGTTTGCAAACTGTAATGGGTCCAGTGTATCAGGTAGTGAAGAAACGTCCCCCGACCAGCCGTTCAAGACATTTTATTACAACTTAGGTGTGGGATACAGGGCAATAGTCATTGAGAGAAGCAGGATGGGGTTTCTTCGGAACAGTAACAATGGCAGTGCGAGATCTCAGAGTGTGGCGAATGGTATTATCCAGCCATGGCTCCCGATTGGAAAACGTTCTGATTTTTCAACGGTATTATCTGCTAGTTTGGCCACCGATTAGTCTGTTGAGCGCGCGACCTCCCTCTGAACTGGAACTTTCTGTTTGAGTCTTTGTTGTATTTTGGCATGAAGAAGATGGCGGCATGGTCGGATTTCCCAAACGGAGGGTGAGATTTTGCCTTGTAGCTCTCCTTGACTGTAGTATAGCAATGATCCAGTGTCCTTTCGCCCCTGGTGGGTCAGGTGATGTGTTGATGAAAGTGTTTGAGGTTGGCGCTGTTAAAGTCCCCCGCCACAATGAGCGGAGTGTTGTGTCTGGTGCTGTGTGAGTCCCTAAGGCAGTGTTCGTGTTTGCTTGAGGTGGAGTATAAACGGAGCTGATTATGACCAATGTAATTGATTATTGACCAACTACTTTTCACCAAGGAAAGTAGTACAGTACCAAGTTGGGTGTGGAGGAGCATGTGAGAGGCACAATGCTCGCAGTGTTGCACCAGCTGTTGTTCACCATTAAACACACTCTGCCTCCCCTTGACTTCCCCGAGTCCCGAGACCTTGGAATGTGGTGAACTCGGCCGGCTGGATGGCGTGGTCCAGCACCGCTGGGGTCGGCCAATCTCTCGGTGAAGCAGAGGAGATTGCAGTCTCGAACGTCTGGCCCTGAGGCAGTGCCGGACTGGCCATCTGGAGCAACGGGAGTTTTCTTATTTACTTCCCTAAAAAAGTACTAGTTTACTAGCGTGAGCTAATGCTGCTAGTGATTTTTTTCAGCTTACCTGTTCAGTTTTATTGCAATTCTTTTTACAATCTTGTCCTTATAGTTTTTTATATTTTTTGTCTTGATGTCCTTTCCTTAGTTTCTTTGTTTTATTAATATGACCTAATATATGTTTAGCGATACTTCAAATAATATGTTTAAATAGCATTGATTTCTGCATTGTGTTATATCTTTGTTAACATTAATTATCTCTACATTAATGAGCCAGTGTATTATGATGTGGGATGTGGTTGGCCGAGAAGTCCAGGGCCACTTTTTGCTTCCAGTCCGCCCCCGCCTTGAGACCATCGAGTTTGTTCTCCAGTGACTGGACGTTGGCGAGCAGGATGCTAGGCAGAGGTGTGCTGTGTGCACGGGCTCTCACCCTATTTCTGACGCCGGCTCGTTTCCCTTGAAACGCTTTGCTTCATGTCCTTTGTTTTCCCTCAGGATCTCACTCGGCCAGCTTGGATCCAGAGACAAAAACAAAAACAAAGTAAAAGGGTTCGGAGCAGTTGTGACGGCAGCCGATCTCACCACCGCCATCTTGAAACAGACACACAGAAACTACTTATCCTACACAAAAAGTACACATCCTACACAAAGACACACACAGTACACATCCAACACACACCCTATGCTTATGCTATGACTGGCCCAAGCGCCTCCTCCATTACAGTCGACATCAAGCACTCACTAGCAATAATGCAAGCAAAGACAATGTCCAACTATGACGATGCCTTAAACTTGTGCCATATTTAGTGACATCATTTTCAAAAGCCATACTGGTTGTATGGTGCACCTGGTGCCGATGGCACTGGTGCTTGGGCTCATCCCCTAAGACCCACGAGTGTTCCTCGCTTGACCGTGCATACGGAAGCCCCATCATGATATTGGTGGCAAAGAACTCCAGAGTGCTGCACAGGACTGCCTTGAGCAAGCTTGAGGTGGGGTTTAACTTTATCAACCAGTGCATGACCGATGGTGCGCAACCAAAATTAATCGTTGTTGTATCTTAAATGGCCAGATGTACTTCTTGGCTTCCACCTTTGCCAGGAGGTTCTTTGGGAACTTCCAGACCATTGTCCTGGGTGAGGCTCTGGGCCATGGTCTCTTCCTCTGGGAACATGTGGCCAAATCGGCTGCAGGGAGCAGATTGATCATACAATCCTAGGTTCTTTTGCAGTTTTGCCCTACCTCTTTGAGAATACTTCCGATAAGTTCACCTGTTTGTAATACACTGGGAAAGGTGGTTGTGGGAGGTTCAGATAGCTCAGACCCTATGACTCTATCTGCTTGACAAGATGTCACAAGTAAACCACGAATTTTAACAAATGCTCTGTGGCCTTCTTTGGAACGCTCACCACTTAGCACATCATAATGCCCTTCAGCCTGTTCCATGTGTTTTACATTACTGGCTGCTTTTCATTCTTTGTGGCTCCTAGCGGAGTTTGTAGCAGACAAGAGGGGTAAGCTGAGCCAGCCAGACTCAGGGTTCCAGGAATTACATACTGTAGCCTAGCATGATAAATCTATGATATCTATCTTGTCTGCCTAGATGTGAAAGGCTTATTAGCAGGTTCTTGCTCTTAATCAACTGACCAGTGTTAAAAGTCGATGATTGAGGGACACCTGGTTCTGAAGCAGGTGAAAACCTGGCCAATAGAAGCAATCTCTGCTCTTCAGGACAGTTTTGAGAACTCTGTTTAGGAAGGCTGCAACATACGGCACCTTCACTGAGTTGGAGGAGTTCACTGTCTCCAAGAACATCATCTCATGACCAACGAAAAACATTCAAGCACTCACATCCAGACTGTGCAACAGCTTCTTTTTGCAAGCCATCTGTTTCCTTAAAAAAATGAGACTGGACTGATAAACAAACACAAATTATTGTGTTACTGTGTGTAAGTTATAGTGTGTGTGTGTTATTGTGCGTGTGTTATTGTGTTTGTGTGTGTGTGTGTGTGTGTGTGTGTGTTTGTGTGTGTGTTTATTTGTGTGTGTGTGTGTGTGTGTGTGTGTGTGTGTGTGTGTTTACAAAGTTTTCTAAAAACTTTTTACACTATAATTGCGCTTTTGCATAATATCCATTACTTGTCATTTGCACAAGCCTATTTTATATTTGCTGCTACTTTAAAGGAATTTGTCACATTTACTGTTTCTCCTCCCACTACCTTAACTCATTACCTCATTATATCATTATCACGAAGTATTGAAATGTGTCACGTTGTTGCATTGAGTGACTTTGTCACTCTTTGTCACTATTTGCATGAGCACTTTATGTTGTCTCTTTTTTTGGTATAGAACTTTTTTCTGTTAACTTAAAAATGTCAACCTGTCTTGTCTCAGCCAGTTAAGCTAATTAGGATGCTTAGTGAGCTAGTTAGTTTTTGTTCATTTATGTTGTTAATTTATGTTGGATGTAGGACCTTGGTCCTGGTTCTCCTTATGATGTTGTTCCTCCTCGGCTGTTTAAAGAAGTGTTTCCTACTGTTGGCCCAGCTGTTCTTCCTCTTGTTAACAGTAGTCTCTCTTCAGGTCTGGTACCTAAAACTTTTAAACATGCTGTAATCCAACCTCTCATTAAAAAACCTGTTTTAGATTCCACAGTTCTCGAGAACTACAGACCAATTTCGAAACTTCCCTTTCTTTCTAAAGTGATTGAGAAGATTGTGTACAGTCAATTAATTGCTTTTCTGGGAAAGTATAATATTTTAGAAGTTTTTCAATCTGGTTTTAAAACCTTGCACAGCACTGAGTCAGCTTTGTTAAAAGTGTTTAATGATATATTTTTAGCCACTGACTCCGGTGACTGTGCTGTTCTCGTCCTCTTAGATCTAACTGCTGCATTTGACACAGTGGATCATGAAATTCTGCTTTCTCGTTTGAAGCAGTGGGTGGGCATTAGGGGCATAGCATTGGAGTGGTTCCGATCCTACCTGGCGAACCGAACCGTCTGTGTGTCCCTTGGTGATTGTGTGTCCTCCTTTGCTCCTCTACTACATGGGGTGCCACAGGGATCAGTTTTAGGCCCCCTTCTCTTTTCAATCTATCTGCTTCCACTTGGCTCCATTCTTAAAAAAGCATGGCATCTTATTCCACTGTTACGCTGATGATAGTCAGATCTATTTTCCTCTTAAAAAGAAAGATGCCTCGGTGAGACCTTTACTTAGGTGTTTTGAGGAAATAAAGTCCTGGTTGACCCTCAATTTTTTACAACTTAATGAAAAAAAGACAGAGGTGATGGTCTTTGGGGGATCTTCTGAGAACCCTTTTGTGGATCTGGGTTCTTTGTCCCAGTATGTAAAACCAGTCATCTCAAATTTAGGTGTCAAAGTGGATGCGGATCTTAGGTTTGACAGTCAGATTAGGGATGTTGTTAAATCAAGCTTCTTTCAATTGAGAAATCTGGCTAAAATAAAATATGCTATCCCTAGGGAGCATTTTGAGACAGTAATTCATGCTTTTGTCACCACTCGAATTGATTACTGTAATGCACTCTATGTGGGGGTTAATGCTTCCTCCATTGCTCAACTTCAGCGAGTACAAAATGCTGCCGCACGTCTTTTAACTGGCACACGGAAGTATGAGCACATTTCCCCAATTTTAGCCTCACTTCACTGGCTCCCTGTATATTTGAGGGTTCATTTTAAAATTCTCCTGTTTGCTTTTAAAGCATTAAATGGTCTAGCCCCGACCTACCTGTCTGAGCTGCTTCACCCATATTCACCCTACCGCTCTCTTAGGTCAGCTGATCAGTGTGCCGAAAACTAAGCGTAAGCTTAGAGGGGATCGGGCTTTCGCTGTTGCAGCTCCAACAATGTGGAATAAATTGCCTTTGCACATTAGACAGGCTTTTTCCCTTGCTGTTTTTAAATCTCTTCTCAAAACCCATTTTTTTTCCATAGCCTTTGATGACTTGCGAGATGCTGGCATTTGATTCACTTGTTTTACTTTACTTATCTTATTTACTCTACTTTGTGTCATTTGTTCTTATTATACAGTGGTGTGAAAAACTATTTGCCCCCTTCCTGATTTCTTATTCTTTTGCATGTTTGTCACACAAAATGTTTCTGATCATCAAACACATTTAACTATTAGTCAAACATAACACAAGTAAACACAAAATGCAGTTTTTAAATGATGGTTTTTATTATTTAGGGAGAAAAAAAATCCAAATCTACATGGCCCTGTGTGAAAAAGTAATTGCCCCCTGAACCTAATAACTGGTTGGGCCACCCTTAGCAGCATAACTGCAATCAAGCGTTTGTGATAACTTGCAATGAGTCTTTTACAGCGCTCTGGAGGAATTTTGGCCCACTCATCTTTGCAGAATTGTTGTAATTCAGCTTTATTTGAGGGTTTTCTAGCTTTTTAAGGTCATGCCACAACATCTCAATAGGATTCAGGTCAGGACTTTGACTAGGCAGTGGCCTAAGTCTTAACTTTTGTCTTCATTTTGTTTTTCTTCAGCCATTCAGAGGTGGATTTGCTGGTGTGTTTTGGGTCATTGTCCTGCTGCAGCACCCAAGATCGCTTCAGCTTGAGTTGACGAACAGATGGCCGGACATTCTCCTTCAGGATTTTTTGGTACACAGTAGAATTCATGGTTCCATCTATCACAGCAAGCCTTTCAGGTCCTGAAGCAGCAAAACAACCCCAGACCATCACACTACCACAACCATATTTTACTGTTGGTATGATGTTCTTTTTCTGAAATGCTGTGTTACTTTTACGCCAGATGTAACGGGACACGCACCTTCCAAAAAGTTCAACTTTTGTCTCGTCGGTCCACAAGGTATTTTCCAAAATGTCTTGCCAATCAGTGAGATGTTTTTTTAGCAAATTGAGACGAGCCTTAATGTTCTTTTTGCTTAAAAGTGGTTTGAGCCTTGGAAATCTGCCATGCAGGCCGTTTTTGCCCAGTCTCTTTCTTATGGTGGAGTCGTAAACACTGACATTAATTAGGGCAAGTGAGGCCTGCAGTTCTTTAGATGTTGTCCTGGGGTCTTTTGTGGCCTCTTGGATAAGTTGTCTCTGCGCTCTTGGGGTAATTTTGGTCGGCCGGCCACTCCTGGGAAGGTTCACCACTGTTCCATGTTTTTGCCATTTGTGGATAATGGCTCTCACTGTGGTTCGCTGGAGTCCCAAAGCTTTAGAAATGGCTTTATAACCTTTAACAGACTGATAGATCTCAATTACTTTTGTTCTCATTTGTTCCTGAATTTCTTTGGATCTTGGCATGATGTCTAGCTTTTGAGGTACTTTTAGTCTACTTCTCTGTGTCAGGTAGCTCCAATTTAAGTGATTTCTTGATTGAAACAGGTGTGGCAGAATCAGGCCTGGGGGTGACTACAGAAATTGAACTCAGGTCTGATAAACCACAGTTAAGGTATTTTTTAACAAGGGGGGCAATCACTTTTTCACACAGGGCCATGTAGATTTGGAGTTTTTTTCTCCCTTAATAACGTAAACCTTCATTTAAAAACTGCATTTTGTGTTCATTTATGTTATCTTTGACTAATAGTTAACGTTTTTGATGAGCAGAAACATTTACGTGTGACAAACATGCAAAAGAATAAGAAATCAGGAAGGAAGCAAATAGTTTTTCACACCACTGTATAGTTGCTTTTTTTTATTTTTTTTTATGTCTTTTATTTGATTCTGTACAGCACTTTGGTCCAGTGTGGGTTTGTAAAGTGCTTTATAAATAAAGTTGATATGGTATGGTCCTGGAGGAAGGTGGTTTCGTTTAACTGTGTACTAAACTGTATATGGTTGAAAGTAAAAAATAAAATTCTACTTGAACTTGGTACCACACATAAAGCAAACAACAAGCTAAAGACCCATGATTAGTTTTGACCCGCATGTGAAAGCCTACACCTAGAAATTGGGGCACGCCCCATTCCTGGGATGCTGGGGTCCAGTTCGATGTGTCTCTCCACTACAGAAACATTAGCTCACACTGTCCCCAGGCTGACCCTCCATCAGAAGTAGTCATTGGGGCAGGCGGACGTCCGTAAGCCACCATTTCCCCATGGTTCCTCTCTTCTGTCCCTGCTCACCACTTACTGAAGGAGTCCTTATTATTTTCTTCTATAAACTATAAACAATGTGAAGTATATGTAATATGTAATAAAAATATATTCTTATTTCGTATTTATTTAAACGTTTTCTTATTTATACTGTATTTTTAAAAATTATTATAGTCATATTAATATTCTTAGTCATAGGAAGTTGTAAAAGCATTTTTTTTAATATCATATTGTATATGGCTGTGTATGTGACAAATTAAATTAAAATTTCATTTGAAATAAAAATTCATTTAAATTAACATTGGTGATACGGTCCCTTTTTTTTTTAACTATTATATAAATGTCATGTTCGCAACTTCCGTCATTCATATTGCTTCCTTTTTAGCTGTATTTAACCACATAAGCGTGTAAATGGGTCAGGGGTAGCTCAGTGGTTAAGGCATTGGACTACGGTTCGGAAGATCCCAGGTTCAAACCCCACAACCACCAAGTTGCCACTGTTGGGCCCTTGAGCAAGGCCCTTAACCCTCAACTGCTCAGATGTGTAATAAGATAAAAATGTAAGTCGCTCTGGATAAGAGCGTCTGCCAAATGACTAAATGTAAATGTAAATGTAAATCTGCTTTCGAATAAAGTGAAAATCAGATTTCTCATAATGACTTATTATGAACATGTAGAAATCTTCATGTAATGAAATCTTTTGGATTATTTGACCGAGGTCAATTTACTGATTGTTTGGTAGACAATGACGTGTGTAAATTCTAATTCATTATTAATGTGTCAAACACTACTTTTTAAAACTTTATTTTACTCAACGATGTACAAGTGTTGCAAGATCTCTGGGGTTCTAAGCTTGAACAATGTGTAGAACTCGCATGCTTTGTGCGTCTGCTTACCAATAATAATTATAAAATATCATAATTAGAACTAATAATCAATATTTAAGTGATAAGTTCCTTAATTCTAATTTATTTTATTTTAAGTTAAATCTTTAAAGTTGTCTTTTTGTTGACAATTTGTCAAAACAAATTTGATGGCATATCAAACAATAATAAAAAATGTCATAAACATGATTGAATTACTAGAACGATGTATTTCAATTGAAGGAATTTCTTTGTTCCATGTTTACAAAATCTCAAAAATTTTAATGTATATTAAAAATGTCTTTCAGACAATTCGTCATTCATTATATGCATAATTTCAGCATCAGCAGTATAATTTCAGCATCAGCAGCCAAAAAGAATGATGAGATCTAGCATAAATGTTGAAAAAAACATTTGTTTGTTAATCTTTTTTCACATTTTAATGAATAAAAATGTATATGGCTTATCTCAGCGTAACAATGCAAAAAATCTAATAAATGATCAACTCCACAACATTCATGCATTTTAGCATACATGTTGAAAAAAAATTTTTGTTATTGTTTTTAAGATCTTGACCATGAAAACTGTATATAAACTCGTTGTGTGAGAAAAACGCTTACCTGAGCTCGTACAGTGCTAAGAACGCTTTATCACCATCTAAAAATCTTATACATCTAATTTTGACAACATTCATGCATTTTGGCATACATGTTGAACATTTTTTTTTTGTTATTGTTTTTAAGATCTTGACCATGAAAACTGTATATAAACTCGTTGTGTGAGAAAACCGCTTACCTGAGCTCGTACAGTGCTAGTTTTGACAACATTCATGAATTTTGGCATGCATGTTGAAAAACATTTTTTTGTTATTGTCTTTACGATTTTGACTATGAAAACTGCATATAAACTGGTTTTGTATGTTTTAAAATGACCATACATTAGTTGTGTGAGAAAACCGCTTTCCTGAGCTCGTACAGCGCTAAGAACGCAGCAAACGCTTTATCACCATCTAAAAATCTTATATATCTAATTTTGACAACATTCATGCATTTTGGCAAACGTTGAAAAAACACTTTTTTGTTATTCTTTGTCACATTTTGATGCTTAAAAATCTAATAAATGATCATCTCCACAACATTAATGCATTCTGGCATATTCTTGTTCACATTTTGAAGCATAAAAAGTCTTATAAACTCGTTTTGTATGTTTTACAATGACCATGCATTAGTTGTGTGAGATATCTAACAAATTATCATCTCCACAACATTCTTGCATTCTGGCATACATGCTGAAAAACAACTTTTTCGTTATTCTTGTTCACATTTTGAAGCAGAAAAAGTCTTATAAACCCGTTTTGTACGTTTTACAATGACCAGGCATTAGTTGTGAGGGAAAACTGCTTTCCTGAGCACGTACAGCGCTAAGAACGCAGCAAACGCTTTATCACCATCTAAAAATCTTATATATCTAATTTTGACAAAATTCATGCATTTTGGCAAACATGTTGAAATACAAGTTTTTTGTTATTCTTTGTCACATTTTGAGCTTAAAAATCTAATAAATGATCATCTCCACAACATTCATGCATTCTGGCACACATGCTGAAAAACAACTTTTTCGTTATTCTTGTTCACATTTTGAAGCAAAAAAAGTATTAGAAACTCGTTTTGTTTGTTTTACAATGACCAGGCATTAGTTGTGAGGGAAAACTGTTTCCTGAGCACGTACAGTGCTAAGAACGCAGCAAACGCTTTAAAATCATCTAAAAATCTTAGATTTCAAATTTTGACAACATTCATGCATTTTGGCAAACATGTTAAAAAACCACTTTTTTGTTATTCTTTGTCACATTTAGATGCTTAAAAATCTGATTAATGATCATTTCCACAACACTAATGCATTCTGGCATACATGCTGCAAAACAACTTTTTCGTTATTCTTGTTCACATTTTGAAGCAAAAAAAGTATTAGAAACTTGTTTTGTATGTTTTACAATCGACGAGCATTTGTTGTGAGGGAAAACTGCTTTCCTGAGCACGTACAGCGCTAAGAACGCAGCAAACGCTTTATCACCATCTAAAAATCGTATATGTCTAATTTTGACAACATTCAAGAATTTTGGCATACATGTGAAAAACATTTTTTTTTTGTTATTGTATTTAATATTTTGACTATGAAAACTGTATATAAACTCGTTTCGTATGTTTTACAATGACCATTTCTTAGTAGTGTGAGAAAACCGCTTTCCAGAGCTCGTACAGCGCTAAGAACGCAGCAAACGCTTTATCACCATCTAAAAATCTTATATGTCTAATTTTGAAAACACTCATGCATTTTGGCAAACATGGTGAAATACAAGTTTTTTGTTGTCCTTGGTCACATTTTGATGCATAAAATCTGATAAATAATCATTTCCACAGCATTCATGCATTCTGGCATACATGCTGCAAAACAACTTTTTCGTTACTCTTGTTCACATTTTGAAGCAAAAAAAGTATTAGAAACTCGTTCTGTATGTTTTACAATGACCAGGCATTAGTTGTGAGGGAAAACTGCTTTCCAGAAGACGTGCAGCGCTAAGAACGCAGCAAACGCTTTATCACCATCTAAAAATCTTATATATCTAATTTTGACAACATTCATGAATTTTGGCATTCGTGTTTGAAAAACATTATTTTTTGTTATTGTATTTAATATTTTGACTATGAAAACTGTATATAAACTCGTTTTGTATGTTTTACAATGACCATTTCTTAGTAGTGTGAGAAAACCGCTTTCCTGAGCTCGTACAGCGCTAAGAACGCAGCAAACGCATAATCACCATCTAAAAATCTTATATATCTAATTTTGACAACATTCATGCATTTTGGGAAACATGGTGAAATACAAGTTTTTTGTTATTCTTTGTCACATTTAGATGCTTAAAAATCTGATAAATGATCATTTCCACAACACTAATGCATTCTGGCATACATGCTGCAAAACAACTTTTTCGTTATTCTTGTTCACATTTTGAAGCAAAAAAAGTATTAGAAACTTGTTTTGTATGTTTTACAATCGACGAGCATTTGTTGTGAGGGAAAACTGCTTTCCTGAGCACGTACAGCGCTAAGAACGCAGCAAACGCTTTATCACCATCTAAAAATCTTATATATCTAATTTTGACAACATTCATGAATTTTGGCATACATGTGAAAAACATTTTTTTTTGTTATTGTATTTAATATTTTGACTATGAAAACTGTATATAAACTCGTTTTGTATGTTTTACAATGACCATTTCTTAGTAGTGTGAGAAAACCGCTTTCCTGAGCTCGTACGGCGCTAAGAACGCAGCAAACGCTTTATCACCATCTAAAAATCTTATATGTCTAATTTTGAAAACACTCATGCATTTTGGCAAACATGGTGAAATACAAGTTTTTTGTTGTTCTTTGTCACATTTTGATGCATAAAATCTGATAAATAATAATTTCCACAACATTCATGCATTCTGGCATACATGCTGCAAAACAACTTTTTCGTTACTCTTGTTCACATTTTGAAGCAAAAAAAGTATTAGAAACTTGTTTTGTATGTTCTACAATCGACGAGCATTTGTTGTGAGGGAAAACTGCTTTCCTGAGCACGTACAGCGCTAAGAACGCAGCAAACGCTTTATCACCATCTAAAAATCTTATATATCTAATTTTGAAAACATTCATGAATTTTGGCATACATGTGAAAAACATTTATTTTTGTTATTGTATTTAATATTTTGACTATGAAAACTGTATATAAACTCGTTTTGTATGTTTTACAATGACCATTTCTTAGTAGTGTGAGAAAACCGCTTTCCTGAGCTCGTACAGCGCTAAGAACGCAGCAAACGCATAATCACCATCTAAAAAAATCTTATATATCTAATTTTGACAACATTCATGCATTTTGGGAAACATGGTGAAATACAAGTTTTTTGTTATTCTTTGTCACATTTAGATGCTTAAAAATCTGATAAATGATCATTTCCACAACACTAATGCATTCTGGCATACATGCTGCAAAACAACTTTTTCGTTATTCTTGTTCACATTTTGAAGCAAAAAAAGTATTAGAAACTTGTTTTGTATGTTTTACAATCGACGAGCATTTGTTGTCAAGGAAAACTGCTTTCCTGAGCACGTACAGCGCTAAGAACGCAGCAAACGCTTTATCACCATCTAAAAATCTTATATATCTTATTTTGACAACATTCATGAATTTTGGCATACATGTGAAAAACATTTTTTTTTTGTTATTGTATTTAATATTTTGACTATGAAAACTGTATATAAACTCGTTTCGTATGTTTTACAATGACCATTTCTTAGTAGTGTGAGAAAACCGCTTTCCAGAGCTCGTACAGCGCTAAGAACGCAGCAAACGCTTTATCACCATCTAAAAATCTTATATGTCTAATTTTGAAAACACTCATGCATTTTGGCAAACATGGTGAAATACAAGTTTTTTGTTGTCCTTTGTCACATTTTGATGCATAAAATCTGATAAATAATCATTTCCACAGCATTCATGCATTCTGGCATACATGCTGCAAAACAACTTTTTCGTTACTCTTGTTCACATTTTGAAGCAAAAAAAGTATTAGAAACTCGTTCTGTATGTTTTACAATGACCAGGCATTAGTTGTGAGGGAAAACTGCTTTCCAGAAGACGTACAGCGCTAAGAACGCAGCAAACGCTTTATCACCATCTAAAAATCTTATATATCTAATTTTGACAACATTCATGAATTTTGGCATTCGTGTTTGAAAAACATTATTTTTTGTTATTGTATTTAATATTTTGACTATGAAAACTGTATATAAACTCGTTTTGTATGTTTTACAATGACCATTTCTTAGTAGTGTGAGAAAACCGCTTTCCTGAGCTCGTACAGCGCTAAGAACGCAGCAAACGCATAATCACCATCTAAAAAAATCTTATATATCTAATTTTGACAACATTCATGCATTTTGGGAAACATGGTGAAATACAAGTTTTTTGTTATTCTTTGTCACATTTAGATGCTTAAAAATCTGATAAATGATCATTTCCACAACACTAATGCATTCTGGCATACATGCTGCAAAACAACTTTTTCGTTATTCTTGTTCACATTTTGAAGCAAAAAAAGTATTAGAAACTTGTTTTGTATGTTTTACAATCGACGAGCATTTGTTGTGAAGGAAAACTGCTTTCCTGAGCACGTACAGCGCTAAGAACGCAGCAAACGCTTTATCACCATCTAAAAATCTTATATATCTTATTTTGACAACATTCATGAATTTTGGCATACATGTGAAAAACATTTTTTTTTTGTTATTGTATTTAATATTTTGACTATGAAAACTGTATATAAACTCGTTTCGTATGTTTTACAATGACCATTTCTTAGTAGTGTGAGAAAACCGCTTTCCAGAGCTCGTACAGCGCTAAGAACGCAGCAAACGCTTTATCACCATCTAAAAATCTTATATGTCTAATTTTGAAAACACTCATGCATTTTGGCAAACATGGTGAAATACAAGTTTTTTGTTGTCCTTTGTCACATTTTGATGCATAAAATCTGATAAATAATCATTTCCACAGCATTCATGCATTCTGGCATACATGCTGCAAAACAACTTTTTCGTTACTCTTGTTCACATTTTGAAGCAAAAAAAGTATTAGAAACTCGTTCTGTATGTTTTACAATGACCAGGCATTAGTTGTGAGGGAAAACTGCTTTCCAGAAGACGTACAGCGCTAAGAACGCAGCAAACGCTTTATCACCATCTAAAAATCTTATATATCTAATTTTGACAACATTCATGAATTTTGGCATTCGTGTTTGAAAAACATTATTTTTTGTTATTGTATTTAATATTTTGACTATGAAAACTGTATATAAACTCGTTTTGTATGTTTTACAATGACCATTTCTTAGTAGTGTGAGAAAACCGCTTTCCTGAGCTCGTACAGCGCTAAGAACGCAGCAAACGCATAATCACCATCTAAAAATCTTATATATCTAATTTTGACAACATTCATGCATTTTGGCAAACATGGTGAAATACAAGTTTTTTGTTATTCTTTGTCACATTTAGATGCTTAAAAATCTGATAAATGATCATTTCCACAACACTAATGCATTCTGGCATACATGCTGCAAAACAACTTTTTCGTTATTCTTGTTCACATTTTGAAGCAAAAAAAGTATTAGAAACTTGTTTTGTATGTTTTACAATCGACGAGCATTTGTTGTGAGGGAAAACTGCTTTCCTGAGCACGTACAGCGCTAAGAACGCAGCAAACGCTTTATCACCATCTAAAAATCTTATATATTTAATTTTGACAACATTCATGAATTTTGGCATACATGTGAAAAACATTTATTTTTGTTATTGTATTTAATATTTTGACTATGAAAACTGTATATAAACTCGTTTTGTATGTTTTACAATGACCATTTCTTAGTAGTGTGAGAAAACCGCTTTCCTGAGCACGTACAGCGCTAAGAACGCAGCAAACGCATAATCACCATCTAAAAATCTTATATATCTAATTTTGACAACATTCATGCATTTTGGCAAACATGGTGAAATACAAGTTTTTTGTTATTCTTTGTCACATTTAGATGCTTAAAAATCTGATAAATGATCATTTCCACAACACTAATGCATTCTGGCATACATGCTGCAAAACAACTTTTTCGTTATTCTTGTTCACATTTTGAAGCAAAAAAAGTATTAGAAACTTGTTTTGTATGTTTTACAATCGACGAGCATTTGTTGTGAGGGAAAACTGCTTTCCTGAGCACGTACAGCGCTAAGAACGCAGCAAACGCTTTATCACCATCTAAAAATCTTATATATCTAATTTTGACAACATTCATGAATTTTGGCATACATGTGAAAAACATTTATTTTTGTTATTGTATTTAATATTTTGACTATGAAAACTGTATATAAACTTCTTTTGTATGTTTTACAATGACCATTTCTTAGTAGTGTGAGAAAACCGCTTTCCTGAGCACGTACAGCGCTAAGAACGCAGCAAACGCATAATCACCATCTAAAAATCTTATATATCTAATTTTGACAACATTCATGAATTTTGGCATCCATGTAAAAAACATTTTTTTTTTGTTATTGTATTTAATATTTTGACTATGAAAACTGTATATAAACTCGTTTTGTATGTTTTACAATGACCATTTCTTAGTAGTGTGAGAAAACCGCTTTCCTGAGCTCGTACAGCGCTAAGAACGCAGCAAACGCTTTATCACCATCTCAAAATCTTATATGTCTAATTTTGACAACATTCATGAATTTTGGCAAACATGGTGAAATACAAGTTTTTTGTTTTTCTTTGTCACATTTAGATGCCTAAAAATCTGATAATTGATCATTTCCACAATATTCATGCATTCTGGCATACATGCTGCAAAACAACTTTTTCGTTATTCTTGTTCACATTTTGAAGCAAAAAATGTATTAGAAACTTGTTTTGTATGTTTTACAATCAACGGGCATTAGTTGTGAGGGAAAACTGCTTTCTGAGCACGTACAGCGCTAAGAACGCAGCAAACGCTTTATCACCATCTAAAAATCTTATATATCTAATTTTGACAACATTCATGAATTTTGGCATACATGTAAAAAACATTTTTTTTTTGTTATTGTATTTAATATTTTGACTATGAAAACTGTATATAAACTCGTTTTGTATGTTTTACAATGACCATTTCTTAGTAGTGTGAGAAAACCGCTTTCCTGAGCTCGTACAGCGCTAAGAACGCAGCAAACGCTTTATCACCATCTTAAAAAGTCTAATGAATGATCATCTACACAACATTCATGCGTTTTGGCAAACATGTTGAAAAACCACTTTTTTGTTATTCCTTGTCACATTTTGATGCTTAAAAATCTTATAAATGATAATTTCCACAACATTCATGCATTCTGGCATACATGATGAAAAACAACTTTTTCGTTATTCTTGTTCACATTTTGAAGCATAATAAGTCTTAGAAACTCGTTTTGTATGTTTTACAATGACCATACATTAGTTGTGTGAGAAAACTGCTTTCCTGAGCACGTACAGCGTTAAGAAAGCAGCAAACGCTTTATCACCATCTAAAAATCTTATATATCTAATTTTGACAACATTCATGCATTTTGGCATACATGTTAAAAAACAACTTTTTTGTTATTGTTTTTAGGATTTTGACCATGAAAACTGTATATTAACTCGTTTTGTACGTTTTACAATGACGATGCATTAGTTGTGTGAGAAAACCGCTTTTCCGAGATCGTACAGAACGCAGCAAACGCTTTATCACGCTAACGTTTTGCTGATGTCATGAATCAGCAAGCGCTATTTTGCTTTTTTTGGATTATTATTTATTTATTCATTCATCTTCCTTAAAACATCTGGATTTTAAAGATCTAATAGAACTGAAAACACGTTTCACATTCACCTATCTCAACAGGCGGTCAAATACAAATACACGAACAAGAACACGCGCACTACACACAGTACCCAGACACTACACTTCCTACACAGACCCACACTGCACACACATTCTCTCTCTCTCTCTCTCTCTCTCTCTCTCTCTCTCGCTCTCACACACACACACACACACACCACACCCATCAGACTTTATACGCATACTACACAAACGATGTCCTGCTCATGCTCCTGTGGCATTACTGTCACATTAAAAATTATAAAGACACATCCAGCCATGAGGATGGCATAAAATCATGTCATATATGTTTAAGAGGTCTTGGTGTGCTGGAAAAGTACACGGTTCATGAGGTACACCCAAGAGGCCATGGTACAGGTGCTTGGGCCCACTAATTGTTGCTTGTAACAATTTTTCTTCTTTTTATTTTAAAAGGACACAGGAATAAACTGTGTCTTGGACAACCTTCAACGGATGGTTCTTGGGCAACTCCTAAACCCACTGTACTGTGTTAGGGTCTGGGCCTTGGGGGCGTGCACTGGAAAAATCGGTAGACGACAGGCAAATTGTCTGCACAGACCAGATCCTAAGATCTTTGCGGTGGGTATTGGGCCTGGTTTTTAACGGTAACCCCTTGAGAATGTCTCCTTTAAGTCCAACTGTTTGTAAAACACTGGCATGTGATTGGTTCAGATCGAACAACATACAGTGCTTCAGCGTCATCCACATGCTTTACATTTCTGTGAACCACAAGGTGGGTCCTAGGAAAGGTCGTGGCAGACAGCAGTGATAAACTGAGCTTGGGGTTTAGGGTAAGTTCCAGGAATACGGACAAATCCTGAACACACACACACTTACCACACATACTTACCACAGACGCAAGCACTATACATTTTACAAACACACATACACTGCACACACAAACATTACATAGGCATAGTACACACATATAAACACACACGGTCATTACAAAGACACATAACACACACAATACACATCCTAAATACACACAACAAATCGTACAGACAGACATACATATCATAAACACACACACACACACACACACACACACACACACACACAAAAACACACATACACACACACACACACACACACACACACACATCTCACACACATCACATATCCTACGCATCATACACAAATGATGGCCTACTCAAGCACCTGAGCCATTACAGTCACCACCAAACCCTGACCACATTGAGTGACAGCTAGCAATGGCGTATCAGAAAGACATGTCCGAACATGACGATGACCTAAACTTATATCATATTTGTTTAAGAGATCTTAGCGTGCTGAAAAGGCACACATGTTGTGATGTGCATCTAAGTGGCGATGGCGCCATTACATTCGCCTCCAAACTCAGCCTACATTGAGTGACAGCTAGCAATGGTGTACCAGAAAGACATCCAGCCATGACGATGTATGTCATATTGGTCAAGAGGTCTTAGTGTGCTGAAAAGGCACACAAATTGTGAGGTGCGTCCAAGTGATGATAGCACAGGTGCTCGGGCCAGCTCATCGTAGCTTGTAACTATTTTTCTTCCTTTTTTTTAAAGGCCTCATGGCCTACTTCTTGGTTTTTACATTCCTTAGGGGCTTGCTCTGGGAACATGGGTAGATGGTAACACAATTGGGTGCAAATTGATTGTAGGAAAAGAAGAAAGCCAAATTTTTTTTGGCCCTAACTCCTTGAGAAGACCTCCTTTAAGCCCACCTGTTTGTGAAACACTGGGGAATGTGCTAGTGAGTGGTTGAGATAGCTCAGGCTTTATGACTCTATGTGCTCGACAAAATGGCACAAGTATCCTATGCATTTCCACAAGCCTCCTGCAGCCTACTATGGAACGCGCACCTCCTATCACATCCTACAGCCCTTCGGCCGTCTCCATGTGATTTGAATTTTGTAGCGCAAAGGGGGCTCCTAGCAGGAACACACACACATCCTTTACACTCACACACACACACACACACACACACACACACACACACACACACACACTACAGACAATACATACACTATACACACACAAATACTACACATCATATACAGTACACACACAACCTTCAGACACACACTACACACACACTACATATCCTTTACATACTCAACACACACAAAGACATACCCCACACCCAACCATTTATGCCACACATACAGTAGAAATCCTACACACACACATACACACAATACACAGCCTACACATACCCTACGCATCCTACACAATCCATGATTAATAAAATGACACAGGCCATAAACTTATCACAATGCCTTAAACTTGTACAATATTTCGTGACATTCGTGTCCAGGGTCATTTTAGGGGTCTTAGCATCCTCGAAAGGCACACAGATGGTGTGGTGCGCCTGGGTGCCGATGGCACTGGTATACTATATTTCTTCTTTTAAAAAAAAAAAGGCCAAGAGACCAGAGTGCTGCACAGGTCTGGCTTGAGGTAGGGTTTATCTTCATCAACCAGAGAGTTAGCGGTGGTACACAACCGAAATTAACCCTTGTTGCATTTTAAATCGCCCGATGTACTTCTTGGCTTCCAACTTCAGGGAGGTTCTTGGGAACTTCCAGACCCACTGTCCCTGGGTGAGGGTCTGGGTCTTGGTCTCTTGCTCTGGAAAAACGGATGGACTGTGGCCTAATTGGCTGCACAAAGCAGATTGATCACACAATCCTAGTTTTTTTTGGGGGGGCGAGGGTGGCAGGTCTTGACCCTACCTCTTTGAAAATACCTCTGATAAGTCCACTTGTTTGTGACCCTATCCGCTTGACAAGATTTCACGAGTAACCCATGCATTTCCACAAACTTACTGCCGCCTTCTATGGAACACCCACCACCTAGCACATCATACAGCCCTTCGGCCTTGTCCATGTGCTTTTCATAGAAATACCTACTGCAGCAAAGCATGGTAATCTCCCTAGATGTGAAAGGCCTAGTTACAGGTTCGTGTTCTTGATCAACTGAGCAGTGTTTACAATTGATGATTCAGGGACACCTGGCCCTGAAGCAGATAAAAACCTGGCCAATAGACGCCATCTCTGCTGTTTAGGACTGTTTTGAGAACACTGACTGAAACAAGTTTAGGAAAGCTGCAACTTATGGCAACTTTGCTGACTTGAAGGAATACGTGACATCAACGACCAGCTAAAATCAAGTTCACCAATGACATCAGTGTCTCCAAAAACATCATCTCACGACCAACCAGAAACTGTGGATTACTGCGGAGGTGTGTGAACTTCTAAAGACCCAAGACACCACCATCAGAGCAGGGGCCCTGCATTTTAAATGGCCCGATGTACTTCTTGGCCTCCACCTTTAGAGGGAGGTTCTTGGGAACTTCCAGACCCACTGTCCCTGGGTGTGGGTCTGGGTCTTGGTCTCTTGCTCCAGGAAAATGGATGGACTCTGGTCTAATTTCCTAATTTAGCCTAGCATGATAAATCTATGATATCTATCTTGTCTCCCTATATGTGAAAGGCCTAGTTACAGGTTCGTAATCTTGATCAACTGAGCAGTGTTTACTCAGTGATGATTTAGGGACACCTGGCCCTGAAGCAGATAAAAACCTGGCCATCTCTGCTGTTTAACTGTGGATTACTGCGGAGGTGTGTGAACTTCTAAAGCGAGGGGCAAAGGGACAGCAAGGGGCAAACTTTCCTGGGCAATCAGAGAGGCAAAGCGTACACACGCCCAGAAAATCCTCAACCACTTCAGGAACAGCGGTGACGTACGGCACATGTGGCAGAGCATACAACCTGTTACCAACTACAAGACATCATCACATGCCTGTGACAGTGAAGGGTCACTTCCATATGCGCTAAATAGCTTCTACAATCAGTTCGACATGTAGAACTACGTGACAGCGAGGAAAACCTAGTTTTATTCGGTGAAAATTTTACATTTTAGCAAAAAGATTATTATTACTTATCCCAACATTCAATCTAGTCTAGCCCAAACCCATTTTTTTAGTTTTTTTACAAAATAATTTTCATTTATAACATATAACATATAATCTTAATATAACATTTTAAAATTGTTTTTTTTGTCTAATGTTTTCAGCTGATTGTATTTCTTTTTAAGCATCACAACTCCACAAAACAACTCCTGCATGTCCATGTTTTTGTAACTACAAAACAATAAAGCCACTATGGACAGTGTTTAAAACTTTTTTTTTATATATATAAGAATGTAGACACTTGGACTGTTGTAGCTCCTATAGGTCACAATCATTTGGTAACCTATAAGATTAATGATTTTGGCATCGGTTTAACTATCAAATAAAATAAAATACATCACAACATAATATCATGTAGTAGCATAATTATCACAGAGATGCCACAAAACTTTTGGTATACCTTGATGCATCTCTTCATTGTGTGCCCACATTGTTTCTCCTCTGATATTACTACACATCGGAGCTTTTTTCTCCGGTACAGTATAAAAAAAATGTATAAGGCGCCATATACGGCTTAAATCAAACTTCATTCATGCACATACATGAAACACTAGCATACACATATATGAAACTGTCATACATACATACATATATGTTACTAACTGCTCAAACAACTACATATGAAATGCCATGCACACCTATTAGACACACAAAGACACACAAACTCTGTGTGCACATAAAATGCTTTGGTTTCTCGTGACATCTCGTCAACAGACAGAACATTTCATTTCTGGGGTGGCTGAGGACCTTCATGATCTTCCTGGCCTTGGTGCAGCACCGCTTGCTGTATATTGAGTGCAGGTCAGGGAGCTCGGTGCGGATGATGCGCTCAGCTGAACGCACCATCCTCTGTAGAGCTCGTCTGGGCTCCAGGCGAATGGCAACAGGCGCCACCGAGCTCCTGTTGATGACGGAGGTCTGGTAGTTCCTCTTCTGCTTTGTACTAAAGTCCACTATCAACACCTTTGTCTTGCTGACGTTCAGGAGGAGATTGGCCCTCTGGCACCATTTTCCAGATTTCCAATCTCATCTAGGTAGGCCGTCTCATTGTTGTTCGTGATCAAGCCCACCACTACGGTGTCGTCAGCAAACTTGATGACTTGGTTGGTAGTGGCCATGCAGTCGTATGTGTACAAAGAGACAGCAGGGGGCTCAGAACACAAACTTAGGGGGCTCCAGTGCTGAGAGTGAGGAAGGCTGAGACATGTCCGCACATCCTTACTGCCTGTGCTCTGCCAGTTAGGAAAATGGAGATCCACTGACTCATAGATGAGCTGAGTCCCAGGTGCTTCATCTTGGTGGTTAAGTGTGGAGGGAATTATGGTATTAAATCATGAGCTCTGGATGATGAAGAGCATTTTAAAATAATTCCCTACTTCGAGTGTCCAGGTGATTGAGAGATGTATGGAGGAGATGAGAGATGGCATCATCTGTAGAGCGGTTCGGGTGGTTTGCAAACTGTAATGGGTCCAGTGTGTCAGGTAGTGAAGAAACGTCCCCCGACCAGCCGTTCAAGACATTTTATTACAACTTAGGTGTGGGATACAGGGCAACAGTCATTGAGAGAAGCAGGATGGGGTTTCTTTGGAACAGTAACAATGGCAGTGCGAGATCTCAGAGCGTGGCGAATGGTATTATCCAGCCATGGCTACCGATTGGAAAACGTTCTGATTTTTCAACGGTATTATCTGCTAGTTTGGCCACCGATTAGTCTGTTGAGTGCGCGACCTCCCTCTGAACTGGAACTTTCTGTTTGAGTCTTTGTTGTATTTTGGCATGAAGAAGATGGCGGCATGGTCGGATTTCCCAAACGGAGGGTGAGATTTTGCCTTGTAGCTCTCCTTGACTGTAGTATAGCAATGATCCAGTGTCCTTTCGCCCCTGGTGGGTCAGGTGATGTGTTGATGAAAGTGTTTGAGGTTGGCGCTGTTAAAGTCCCCCGCCACAATGAGCGGAGTGTTGTGTCTGGTGCTGTGTGAGTCCCTAAGGCAGTGTTCGCGTTTGCTTGAGGTGGAGTATAAACGGAGCTGATTATGACCAATGTAATTGATTATTGACCAACTACTTTTCACCAAGGAAAGTAGTACAGTACCAAGTTGGGTGTGGAGGAGCATGTGAGAGGCACAATGCTCGCAGTGTTGCACCAGCTGTTGTTCACCATTAAACACACTCTGCCTCCCCTTGACTTCCCCGAGTCCCGAGACCTTGGAATGTGGTGAACTCGGCCGGCTGGATGGCGTGGTCCAGCACCGCTGGGGTCAGCCATGTCTCGGTGAAGCAGAGGAGATTGCAGTCTCGATTGTCTGGCCCTGAGGCAGTGGCGGACTGGCCATCTGGAGCAACGGGAGTTTTCTTATTTACTTCCCTAAAAAAGTACTAGTTTACTAGCGTGAGCTAATGCTGCTAGTGATTTTTTTCAGCTTACCTGTTCAGTTTTATTGCAATTCTTTTTACAATCTTGTCCTTATAGTTTTTTATATTTTTTGTCTTGATGTCCTTTCCTTAGTTTCTTTGTTTTATTAATATAACCTAATATATGTTTAGCGATACTTTAAATAATATGTTTAAATAGCATTGATTTCTGCATTGTGTTATATCTTTGTTAACATTAATTATCTCTACATTAATGAGCCAGTGTATTATGATGTGGGATGTGGTTGGCCGAGAAGTCCAGGGCCACTTTTTGCTTCCAGTCCGCCCCCGCCTTGAGACCATCGAGTTTGTTCTCCAGTGACTGGACGTTGGCGAGCAGGATGCTAGGCAGAGGTGTGCTGTGTGCACGGGCTCTCACCCTATTTCTGACGCCGGCTCGTTTCCCTTGAAACGCTTTGCTTCATGTCCTTTGTTTTCCCTCAGGATCTCACTCGGCCAGCTTGGATCCAGAGACAAAAACAAAAACAAAGTAAAAGGGTTCGGAGCAGTTGTGACGGCAGCCGATCTCACCACCGCCATCTTGAAACAGACACACAGAAACTACTTATCCTACACAAAAAGTACACATCCTACACAAAGACACACACAGTACACATCCAACACACACCCTATGCTTATGCTATGACTGGCCCAAGCGCCTCCTCCATTACAGTCGACATCAAGCACTCACTAGCAATAATGCAAGCAAAGACAATGTCCAACTATGACGATGCCTTAAACTTGTGCCATATTTAGTGACATCATTTTCAAAAGCCATACTGGTTGTATGGTGCACCTGGTGCCGATGGCACTGGTGCTTGGGCTCATCCCCTAAGACCCACAAGTGTTCCTCGCTTGACCGTGCATACGGAAGCCCCATCATGATATTGGTGGCAAAGAACTCCAGAGTGCTGCACAGGACTGCCTTGAGCAAGCATGAGGTGGGGTTTAACTTTATCAACCAGTGCATGACCGATGGTGCGCAACCAAAATTAATCGTTGTTGTATCTTAAATGGCCAGATGTACTTCTTGGCTTCCACCTTTGCCAGGAGGTTCTTGGGGAACTTCCAGACCCATTGTCCTGGGTGAGGCTCTGGGCCATGGTCTCTTGCTCTGGGAACATGTGGCCAAATCGGCTGCAGGGAGCAGATTGATCATACAATCCTAGGTTCTTTTGCAGTTTTGCCCTACCTCTTTGAGAATACTTCCGATAAGTTCACCTGTTTGTAATACACTGGGAAAGGTGGTTGTGGGAGGTTCAGATAGCTCAGACCCTGTGACTCTATCTGCTTGACAAGATGTTACAAGTAAACCACGAATTTTAACAAACGCTCTGTGGCCTTCTTTGGAACGCTCACCACTTAGCACATCATAATGCCCTTCAGCCTGTTCCATGTGTTTTACATTACTGGCTGCTTTTCATTCTTTGTGGCTCCTAGCGGAGTTTGTAGCAGACAAGAGGGGTAAGCTGAGCCAGCCAGACTCAGGGTTCCAGGAATTACATACTGTAGCCTAGCATGATAAATCTATGATATCTATCTTGTCTGCCTAGATGTGAAAGGCTTATTAGCAGGTTCTTGCTCTTAATCAACTGACCAGTGTTAAAAGTCGATGATTGAGGGACACCTGGTTCTGAAGCAGGTGAAAACCTGGCCAATAGAAGCAATCTCTGCTCTTCAGGACAGTTTTGAGAACTCTGTTTAGGAAGGCTGCAACATACGGCGCCTTCACTGAGTTGGAGGAGTTCACTGTCTCCAAGAACATCATCTCACGACCAACGAAAAACATTCAAGCACTCATATCCAGACTGTGCAACAGCTTCTTTTTGCAAGCCATCTGTTTCCTTAAAAAAATGAGACTGGACTGATAAACAAACACAAATTATTGTGTTACTGTGTGTAAGTTATAGTGTGTGTGTGTTATTGTGCGTGTGTTATTGTGTGTGTGTGTGTGTGTGTGTTTGTGTGTGTGTTTGTTTGTGTGTGTGCGTGTGTGTGTGTGTGTGTGTTTACAAAGTTTTCTAAAAACTTTTTACACTATAATTGCGCTTTTGCATAATATCCATTACTTGTCATTTGCACAAGCCTATTTGATATTTGCTGCTACTTTAAAGGAATTTGTCACGTTTACTGTTTCTCCTCCCACTACCTTAACTCATTACCTCATTATATCATTATCACGAAGTATTGAAATGTGTCACGTTGTTGCATTGAGTGACTTTGTCACTCTTTGTCACTATTTGCATGAGCACTTTATGTTGTCTCTTTTTTTGGTATAGAACTTTTTTTCTGTTAACTTAAAAATGTCAACCTGTCTTGTCTCAGCCAGTTAAGCTAATTAGGATGCTTAGTAAGCTAGTTAGTTTTTGTTCATTTATGTTGTTAATTTATGTTGGATGTAGGACCTTGGTCCTGGTTCTCCTTATGATGTTGTTCCTCCTCGGCTGTTTAAAGAAGTGTTTCCTACTGTTGGCCCAGCTGTTCTTCCTCTTGTTAACAGTAGTCTCTCTTCAGGTCTGGTACCTAAAACTTTTAAACATGCTGTAATCCAACCTCTCATTAAAAAACCTGTTTTAGATCCCACAGTTCTCGAGAACTACAGAACAATTTTGAAACTTCCCTTTCTTTCTAAAGTGATTGAGAAGATTGTGTACAGTCAATTAATTGCTTTTCTGGGAAAGTATAATATTTTAGAAGTTTTTCAATCTGGTTTTAAAACCTTGCACAGCACTGAGTCAGCTTTGTTAAAAGTGTTTAATGATATATTTTTAGCCACTGACTCCGGTGACTGTGCTGTTCTCGTCCTCTTAGATCTAACTGCTGCATTTGACACAGTGGATCATGAAATTCTGCTTTCTCGTTTGAAGCAGTGGGTGGGCATTAGGGGCATAGCATTGGAGTGGTTCCGATCCTACCTGGCGAACCGAACCGTCTGTGTGTCCCTTGGTGATTGTGTGTCCTCCTTTGCTCCTCTACTACATGGGGTGCCACAGGGATCAGTTTTAGGCCCCCTTCTCTTTTCAATCTATCTGCTTCCACTTGGCTCCATTCTTAGAAAGCATGGCATCTTATTCCACTGTTACGCTGATGATAGTCAGATCTATTTTCCTCTTAAAAAGAAAGATGCCTACTCGGTGAGACCTTTACTTAGGTGTTTTGAGGAAATAAAGTCCTGGTTGACCCTCAATTTTTTACAACTTAATGAAAAAAAGACAGAGGTGATGGTCTTTGGGGGATCTTCTGAGAACCCTTTTGTGGATCTGGGTTCTTTGTCCCAGTATGTAAAACCAGTCATCTCAAATTTAGGTGTCAAAGTGGATGCGGATCTTAGGTTTGACAGTCAGATTAGGGATGTTGTTAAATCAAGCTTCTTTCAATTGAGAAATCTGGCTAAAATAAAATCTGCTATCCCTAGGGAGCATTTTGAGACAGTAATTCATGCTTTTGTCACCACTCGAATTGATTACTGTAATGCACTCTAAGTGGGGGTTAATGCTTCCTCCATTGCTCAACTTTAGCGAGTACAAAATGCTGCCGCACGTCTTTTAACTGGCACACGGAAGTATGAGCACATTTCCCCAATTTTAGCCTCACTTCACTGGCTCCCTGTATATTTGAGGGTTCATTTTAAAATTCTCCTGTTTGCTTTTAAAGCATTAAATGGTCTAGCCACGACCTACCTGTCTGAGCTGCTTCACCCATATTCACCCTACCGCTCTCTTAGGTCAGCTGATCAGTGTGCCGAAAACTAAGCGTAAGCTTAGAGGGGATCGGGCTTTCGCTGTTGCAGCTCCAACAATGTGGAATAAATTGCCTTTGCACATTAGACAGGCTTTTTCCCTTGCTGTTTTTAAATCTCTTCTCAAAACCCATTTTTTTTCCATAGCCTTTGATGACTTGCGAGATGCTGGCATTTGATTCACTTGTTTTACTTTACTTATCTTATTTACTCTACTTTGTGTCATTTGTTCTTATTATACAGTGGTGTGAAAAACTATTTGCCCCCTTCCTGATTTCTTATTCTTTTGCATGTTTGTCACACAAAATGTTTCTGATCATCAAACACATTTAACTATTAGTCAAACATAACACAAGTAAACACAAAATGCAGTTTTTAAATGATGGTTTTTATTATTTAGGGAGAAAAAAAATCCAAATCTACATGGCCCTGTGTGAAAAAGTAATTGCCCCCTGAACCTAATAACTGGTTGGGCCACCCTTAGCAGCATAACTGCAATCAAGCGTTTGTGATAACTTGCAATGAGTCTTTTACAGCGCTCTGGAGGAATTTTGGCCCACTCATCTTTGCAGAATTGTTGTAATTCAGCTTTATTTGAGGGTTTTCTAGCTTTTTAAGGTCATGCCACAACATCTCAATAGGATTCAGGTCAGGACTTTGACTAGGCAGTGGCCTAAGTCTTAACTTTTGTCTTCATTTTGTTTTTCTTCAGCCATTCAGAGGTGGATTTGCTGGTGTGTTTTGGGTCATTGTCCTGCTGCAGCACCCAAGATCGCTTCAGCTTGAGTTGACGAACCGATGGCCGGACATTCTCCTTCAGGATTTTTTGGTACACAGTAGAATTCATGGTTCCATCTATCACAGCAAGCCTTTCAGGTCCTGAAGCAGCAAAACAACCCCAGACCATCACACTACCACCACCATATTTTACTGTTGGTATGATGTTCTTTTTCTGAAATGCTGTGTTACTTTTACGCCAGATGTAACGGGACACGCACCTTCCAAAAAGTTCAACTTTTGTCTCGTCGGTCCACAAGGTATTTTCCAAAATGTCTTGCCAATCAGTGAGATGTTTTTTTAGCAAATTGAGACGAGCCTTAATGTTCTTTTTGCTTAAAAGTGGTTTGAGCCTTGGAAATCTGCCATGCAGGCCGTTTTTGCCCAGTCTCTTTCTTATGGTGGAGTCGTAAACACTGACATTAATTAGGGCAAGTGAGGCCTGCAGTTCTTTAGATGTTGTCCTGGGGTCTTTTGTGGCCTCTTGGATAAGTTGTCTCTGCGCTCTTGGGGTAATTTTGGTCGGCTTTGGTTTGACTAATAGTTAACGTTTTTGATGAGCAGAAACATTTACGTGTGACAAACATGCAAAAGAATAAGAAATCAGGAAGGGGGCAAATAGTTTTTCACACCACTGTATAGTTGCTTTTTTAAAAAAAAATTTATGTCTTTTATTTGATTCTGTACAGCACTTTGGTCCAGTGTGGGTTTGTAAAGTGCTTTATAAATAAAGTTGATATGGTATGGTCCTGGAGGAAGGTGGTTTCGTTTAACTGTGTACTAAACTGTATATGGTTGAAAGAAAAATAAAATTCTACTTGAACTTGGTACCACACATAAAGCAAACAACAAGCTAAAGACCCATGATTAGTTTTGACCCGCATGTGAAAGCCTACACCTAGAAATTGGGGCACGCCCCATTCCTGGGATGCTGGGGTCCAGTTCGATGTGTCTCTCCACTACAGAAACATTAGCTCACACTGTCCCCAGGCTGACCCTCCATCAGAAGTAGTCATTGGGGCAGGCGGACGTCCGTAAGCCACCATTTCCCCATGGTTCCTCTCTTCTGTCCCTGCTCACCACTTACTGAAGGAGTCCTTATTATTTTCTTCTATAAACTATAAACAATGTGAAGTATATGTAATATGTAATAAAAATATATTCTTATTTCGTATTTATTTAAACGTTTTCTGATTTATACTGTATTTTTAAAAATTATTATAGTCATATTAATATTCTTAGTCATAGGAAGTTGTAAAAGCATTTTTTTTAATATCATATTGTATATGGCTGTGTATGTGACAAATTAAATTAAAATTTCATTTGAAATAAAAATTCATTTAAATTAACATTGGTGATACGGTCCCTTTTTTTTTTAACTATTATATAAATGTCATGTTCGCAACTTCCGTCATTCATATTGCTTCCTTTTTAGCTGTATTTAACCACATAAGCGTGTAAATGGGTCAGGGGTAGCTCAGTGGTTAAGGCATTGGACTACGGTTCGGAAGATCCCAGGTTCAAACCCCACAACCACCAAGTTGCCACTGTTGGGCCCTTGAGCAAGGCCCTTAACCCTCAACTGCTCAGATGTGTAATAAGATAAAAATGTAAGTCGCTCTGGATAAGAGCGTCTGCCAAATGACTAAATGTAAATGTAAATGTAAATCTGCTTTCGAATAAAGTGAAAATCAGATTTCTCATAATGACTTATTATGAACATGTAGAAATCTTCATGTAATGAAATCTTTTGGATTATTTGACCGAGGTCAATTTACTGATTGTTTGGTAGACAATGACGTGTGTAAATTCTAATTCATTATTAATGTGTCAAACACTACTTTTTAAAACTTTATTTTACTCAACGATGTACAAGTGTTGCAAGATCTCTGGGGTTCTAAGCTTGAACAATGTGTAGAACTCGCATGCTTTGTGCGTCTGCTTACCAATAATAATTATAAAATATCATAATTAGAACTAATAATCAATATTTAAGTGATAAGTTCCTTAATTCTAATTTATTTTATTTTAAGTTAAATCTTTAAAGTTGTCTTTTTGTTGACAATTTGTCAAAACAAATTTGATGGCATATTAAACAATAATAAAAATGTCATAAACATGATTGAATTACTAGAACGATGTATTTCAATTGAAGGAATTTCTTTGTTCCATGTTTACAAAATCTCAAAAATTTTAATGTATATTAAAAATGTCTTTCAGACAATTCGTCATTCATTATATGCATAATTTCAGCATCAGCAGTATAATTTCAGCATCAGCAGCCAAAAAGAATGATGAGATCTAGCATAAATGTTGAAAAAAACATTTGTTTGTTAATCTTTTTTCACATTTTAATGAATAAAAATGTATATGGCTTATCTCAGCGTAACAATGCAAAAAATCTAATAAATGATCAACTCCACAACATTCATGCATTTTAGCATACATGTTGAAAAAAAATTTTTGTTATTGTTTTTAAGATCTTGACCATGAAAACTGTATATAAACTCGTTGTGTGAGAAAAACGCTTACCTGAGCTCGTACAGTGCTAAGAACGCTTTATCACCATCTAAAAATCTTATACATCTAATTTTGACAACATTCATGCATTTTGGCATACATGTTGAACATTTTTTTTTTGTTATTGTTTTTAAGATCTTGACCATGAAAACTGTATATAAACTCGTTGTGTGAGAAAACCGCTTACCTGAGCTCGTACAGTGCTAGTTTTGACAACATTCATGAATTTTGGCATGCATGTTGAAAAACATTTTTTTGTTATTGTCTTTACGATTTTGACTATGAAAACTGCATATAAACTGGTTTTGTATGTTTTAAAATGACCATACATTAGTTGTGTGAGAAAACCGCTTTCCTGAGCTCGTACAGCGCTAAGAACGCAGCAAACGCTTTATCACCATCTAAAAATCTTATATATCTAATTTTGACAACATTCATGCATTTTGGCAAACGTTGAAAAAACACTTTTTTGTTATTCTTTGTCACATTTTGATGCTTAAAAATCTAATAAATGATCATCTCCACAACATTAATGCATTCTGGCATATTCTTGTTCACATTTTGAAGCATAAAAAGTCTTATAAACTCGTTTTGTATGTTTTACAATGACCATGCATTAGTTGTGTGAGATATCTAACAAATTATCATCTCCACAACATTCTTGCATTCTGGCATACATGCTGAAAAACAACTTTTTCGTTATTCTTGTTCACATTTTGAAGCAGAAAAAGTCTTATAAACCCGTTTTGTACGTTTTACAATGACCAGGCATTAGTTGTGAGGGAAAACTGCTTTCCTGAGCACGTACAGCGCTAAGAACGCAGCAAACGCTTTATCACCATCTAAAAATCTTATATATCTAATTTTGACAAAATTCATGCATTTTGGCAAACATGTTGAAATACAAGTTTTTTGTTATTCTTTGTCACATTTTGAGCTTAAAAATCTAATAAATGATCATCTCCACAACATTCATGCATTCTGGCACACATGCTGAAAAACAACTTTTTCGTTATTCTTGTTCACATTTTGAAGCAAAAAAAGTATTAGAAACTCGTTTTGTTTGTTTTACAATGACCAGGCATTAGTTGTGAGGGAAAACTGTTTCCTGAGCACGTACAGTGCTAAGAACGCAGCAAACGCTTTAAAATCATCTAAAAATCTTAGATTTCAAATTTTGACAACATTCATGCATTTTGGGAAACATGTTAAAAAACCACTTTTTTGTTATTCTTTGTCACATTTAGATGCTTAAAAATCTGATTAATGATCATTTCCACAACACTAATGCATTCTGGCATACATGCTGCAAAACAACTTTTTCGTTATTCTTGTTCACATTCTGAAGCAAAAAAAGTATTAGAAACTTGTTTTGTATGTTTTACAATCGACGAGCATTTGTTGTGAGGGAAAACTGCTTTCCTGAGCACGTACAGCGCTAAGAACGCAGCAAACGCTTTATCACCATCTAAAAATCGTATATGTCTAATTTTGACAACATTCAAGAATTTTGGCATACATGTGAAAAACATTTTTTTTTTGTTATTGTATTTAATATTTTGACTATGAAAACTGTATATAAACTCGTTTCGTATGTTTTACAATGACCATTTCTTAGTAGTGTGAGAAAACCGCTTTCCAGAGCTCGTACAGCGCTAAGAACGCAGCAAACGCTTTATCACCATCTAAAAATCTTTGATGTCTAATTTTGAAAACACTCATGCATTTTGGCAAACATGGTGAAATACAAGTTTTTTGTTGTCCTTGGTCACATTTTGATGCATAAAATCTGATAAATAATCATTTCCACAGCATTCATGCATTCTGGCATACATGCTGCAAAACAACTTTTTCGTTACTCTTGTTCACATTTTGAAGCAAAAAAAGTATTAGAAACTCGTTCTGTATGTTTTACAATGACCAGGCATTAGTTGTGAGGGAAAACTGCTTTCCAGAAGACGTGCAGCGCTAAGAACGCAGCAAACGCTTTATCACCATCTAAAAATCTTATATATCTAATTTTGACAACATTCATGAATTTTGGCATTCGTGTTTGAAAAACATTATTTTTTGTTATTGTATTTAATATTTTGACTATGAAAACTGTATATAAACTCGTTTTGTATGTTTTACAATGACCATTTCTTAGTAGTGTGAGAAAACCGCTTTCCTGAGCTCGTACAGCGCTAAGAACGCAGCAAACGCATAATCACCATCTAAAAATCTTATATATCTAATTTTGACAACATTCATGCATTTTGGGAAACATGGTGAAATACAAGTTTTTTGTTATTCTTTGTCACATTTAGATGCTTAAAAATCTGATAAATGATCATTTCCACAACACTAATGCATTCTGGCATACATGCTGCAAAACAACTTTTTCGTTATTCTTGTTCACATTTTGAAGCAAAAAAAGTATTAGAAACTTGTTTTGTATGTTTTACAATCGACGAGCATTTGTTGTGAGGGAAAACTGCTTTCCTGAGCACGTACAGCGCTAAGAACGCAGCAAACGCTTTATCACCATCTAAAAATCTTATATATCTAATTTTGACAACATTCATGAATTTTGGCATACATGTGAAAAACATTTTTTTTTGTTATTGTATTTAATATTTTGACTATGAAAACTGTATATAAACTCGTTTTGTATGTTTTACAATGACCATTTCTTAGTAGTGTGAGAAAACCGCTTTCCTGAGCTCGTACGGCGCTAAGAACGCAGCAAACGCTTTATCACCATCTAAAAATCTTATATGTCTAATTTTGAAAACACTCATGCATTTTGGCAAACATGGTGAAATACAAGTTTTTTGTTGTTCTTTGTCACATTTTGATGCATAAAATCTGATAAATAATAATTTCCACAACATTCATGCATTCTGGCATACATGCTGCAAAACAACTTTTTCGTTACTCTTGTTCACATTTTGAAGCAAAAAAAGTATTAGAAACTTGTTTTGTATGTTCTACAATCGACGAGCATTTGTTGTGAGGGAAAACTGCTTTCCTGAGCACGTACAGCGCTAAGAACGCAGCAAACGCTTTATCACCATCTAAAAATCTTATATATCTAATTTTGACAACATTCATGAATTTTGGCATACATGTGAAAAACATTTATTTTTGTTATTGTATTTAATATTTTGACTATGAAAACTGTATATAAACTCGTTTTGTATGTTTTACAATGACCATTTCTTAGTAGTGTGAGAAAACCGCTTTCCTGAGCTCGAACAGCGCTAAGAACGCAGCAAACGCATAATCACCATCTAAAAAAATCTTATATATCTAATTTTGACAACATTCATGCATTTTGGCATACATGTGAAAAACATTTTTTTTTGTTATTGTATTTAATATTTTGACTATGAAAACTGTATATAAACTCGTTTGGTGTGTTTTACAATGACCATTTCTTAGTAGTGTGAGAAAACCGCTTTCCTGAGCTCGTACAGCGCTAAGAACGCAGCAAACGCTTTATCACCATCTAAAAATCTTATATGTCTAATTTTGACAACATTCATGCATTTTGGCAAACATGGTGAAATACAAGTTTTTTGTTGTTCTTTGTCACATTTAGATGCCTAAAAATCTGATAAATGATCATTTCCACAATATTCATGCATTCTGGCATACATGCTGCAAAACAACTTTTTCGTTATTCTTGTTTACATTTTGAAGCAAAAAAAGTATTAGAAACTTGTTTTGTATGTTTTACAATCAACGGGCATTAGTTGTGAGGAAAACCTGCTTTTCTTTAGCATGTACAGCGCTAAGAACGCAGCAAACGCTTTATCACCATCTAAAAATCTTATATATCTAATTTTGACAACAATCATGAATTTTGGCATACATGTGAAAAACATTTTTTTTTGTTATTGTATTTAATATTTTGACTATGAAAACTGTATATAAACTCGTTTTGTATGTTTTACAATGACCATTTCTTAGGAGTGTGAGAAAACCGCTTTCCTGAGCTCGTACAGCGCTAAGAACGCAGCAAACGCATAATCACCATCTAAAAATCTTATATGTCTAATTTTGAAAACACTCATGCATTTTGGCAAACATTGTGAAATACAAGTTTTTTGTTGTTCTTTGTCACATTTTGATGCATAAAATCTGATAAATAATCATTTCCACAGCATTCATGCATTCTGGCATACATGCTGCAAAACAACTTTTTCGTTACTCTTGTTCACATTTTGAAGCAAAAAAAGTATTAGAAACTCGTTCTGTATGTTTTACAATGACCAGGCATTAGTTGTGAGCGAAAACTGCTTTCCTGAGGACGTACAGCGCTAAGGACGCAGCAAACGCTTTAATCACCATCTAAAAATCTTATATATCTAATTTTGACAACATTCATGAATTTTGCCATGCGTGTTTGAAAAACATTATTTTTTGTTATTGTATTTAATATTTTGACTATGAAAACTGTATATAAACTCGTTTTGTATGTTTTACAATGACCATTTCTTAGTAGTGTGAGAAAACCGCTTTCCTGAGCTCGTCCAGCGCTAAGAACGCAGCAAACGCATAATCACCATCTAAAAATCTTATATATCTAACTTTGACAACATTCATGCATTTTGGGAAACATGGTGAAATACAAGTTTTTTGTTATTCTTTGTCACATTTAGATGCTTAAAAATCTGATAAATGATCATTTCCACAACACTAATGCATTCTGGCATACATGCTGCAAAACAACTTTTTCGTTATTCTTGTTCACATTTTGAAGCAAAAAAAGTATTAGAAACTTGTTTTGTATGTTTTACAATCGACGAGGATTTGTTGTGAGGGAAAACTGCTTTCCTGAGCACGTACAGCGCTAAGAACGCAGCAAACGCTTTATCACCATCTAAAAATCTTATATATCTAATTTTGACAACATTCATGAATTTTGGCATACATGTGAAAAACATTTTTTTTTGTTATTGTATTTAATATTTTGACTATGAAAACTGTATATAAACTCGTTTTGTATGTTTTACAATGACCATTTCTTAGTAGTGTGAGAAAACCGCTTTCCTGAGCTCGTACAGCGCTAAGAACGCAGCAAACGCTTTATCACCATCTAAAAATCTTATATGTCTAATTTTGAAAACACTCATGCATTTTGGCAAACATGGTGAAATACAAGTTTTTTGTTGTTCTTTGTCACATTTTGATGCATAAAATCTGATAAATAATAATTTCCACAACATTCATGCATTCTGGCATACATGCTGCAAAACAACTTTTTCGTTATTCTTGTTCACATTTTGAAGCAAAAAAAGTATTAGAAACTTGTTTTGTATGTTTTACAATCGACGAGCATTTGTTGTGAGGGAAAACTGCTTTCCTGAGCACGTACAGCGCAAAGAACGCAGCAAACGCTTTATCACCATCTAAAAATCTTATATATCTAATTTTGACAACATTCATGAATTTTGGCATACATGTGAAAAACATTTATTTTTGTTATTGTATTTAATATTTTGACTATGAAAACTGTATATAAACTCGTTTTGTATGTTTTACAATGACCATTTCTTAGTAGTGTGAGAAAACCGATTTCCTGAGCTCGTACAGCGCTAAGAACGCAGCAAACGCATAATCACCATCTAAAAATCTTATATATCTAATTTTGACAAACATTCATGAATTTTGGCATACATGTGAAAAACATTTTTTTTTGTTATTGTATTTAATATTTTGATCATGAAAACTGTATATAAACTCGTTTGGTGCGTTTTACAATGACCATTTCTTAGTAGTGTGAGAAAACCGCTTTCCTGAGCTCGTACAGCGCTAAGAACGCAGCAAACGCTTTATCACCATCTAAAAATCTTATATGTCTAATTTTGACAACATTCATGCATTTTGGCAAACATGTTGAAAAACCACTTTTTTGTTATTCCTTGTCACATTTTGATGCTTAAAAATCTTATAAATGATCATTTCCACAACATTCATGCATTCTGGCATACATGTTAAAAAACAACTTTTTTGTTATTGTTTTTAGGATTTTGACCATGAAAACTTTATATTAACTCGTTTTGTATGTTTTACAATGTCGATGCATTAGTTGTGTGAGAAAACCGCTTTTCCGAGATCGTTCAGAACGCAGCAAACGCTTTATCACGCTAACGTTTTGCTGATGTCATGAATCAGCAAGCGCTATTTTGCTTTTTTTGGATTATTATTTATTTATTCATTCATCTTCCTTAAAACATCTGGATTTTAAAGATCTAATAGAACTGAAAACACGTTTCACATTCACCTATCTCAACAGGCGGTCAAATACAAATACACTAACAAGGACACGCGCACTACACACAGTACCCAGACACTACACTTCCTACACAGACCCACACTGCACACACATTCTCTCTCTCTCTCTCTCTCTCTCTCTCTCTCACACACACACACACACACACACACACACACACACACACACACCACACCCATCAGACTTTATACCCATACTACACAAACGATGTCCTGCTCATGCCTCTGTGGGATTACTGTCACATTAAAAATTATAAAGACACATCCAGCCATGAGCATGGCATAAAATCATGTCATATATGTTTAAGAGGTCTTGGTGTGCTGGAAAAGTACACGGTTCATGAGGTACACCCAAGAGGCCATGGTACAGGTGCTTGGGACCACTAATTGTTGCTTGTAACAATTTTTCTTCTTTTTATTTTAAAAGGACACAGGAATAAACTGTGTCTTGGACAACCTTCAACGGATGGTTCTTGGGCAACTCCTAAACCCACTGTACTGTGTTAGGGTCTGGGCCTTGGGGGCGTGCACTGGAAAAATCGGTAGACGACAGGCAAATTGTCTGCACAGACCAGATCCTAAGATCTTTGCGGTGGGTATTGGGCCTGGTTTTTAACGGTAACCCCTTGAGAATGTCTCCTTTAAGTCCAACTGTTTGTAAAACACTGGCATGTGATTGGTTCAGATCGAACAACATACAGTGCTTCAGCGTCATCCACATGCTTTACATTTCTGTGAACCACAAGGTGGGTCCTAGGAAAGGTCGTGGCAGACAGCAGTGATAAACTGAGCTTGGGGTTTAGGGTAAGTTCCAGGAATATGGACAAATCCTGAACACACACACACTTACCACACATACTTACCACAGACGCAAACACTATACATTTTACAAACACACATACACTGCACACACAAACATTACATAGGCATAGTACACACATATAAACACACACGGTCATTACAAAGACACATAACACACACAATACACATCCTAAATACACACAACAAATCGTACAGACAGACATACATATCATAAACACACACACACACACACACACACACACACACACACACACAAAAACACACATACACACACACACACACACACATCTCACACACATCACATATCCTACGCATCATACACAAATGATGGCCTACTCAAGCACCTGAGCCATTACAGTCACCACCAAACCCTGACCACATTGAGTGACAGCTAGCAATGGCGTATCAGAAAGACATGTCCGAACATGACGATGGCCTAAACTTATATCATATTTGTTTAAGAGATCTTAGCGTGCTGAAAAGGCACACATGTTGTGATGTGCATCTAAGTGGCGATGGCGCCATTACATTCGCCTCCAAACTCAGCCTACATTGAGTGACAGCTAGCAATGGTGTACCAGAAAGACATCCAGCCATGACGATGTATGTCATATTGGTCAAGAGGTCTTAGTGTGCTGAAAAGGCACACAAATTGTGAGGTGCGTCCAAGTGATGATAGCACAGGTGCTCGGGCCAGCTCATCGTAGCTTGTAACTATTTTTCTTCCTTTTTTTTAAAGGCCTCATGGCCTACTTCTTGGTTTTTACATTCCTTAGGGGCTTGCTCTGGGAACATGGGTAGATGGTAACACAATTGGGTGCAAATTGATTGTAGGAAAAGAAGAAAGCAAATTTTTTTTTGGCCCTAACTCCTTGAGAAGACCTCCTTTAAGCCCACCTGTTTGTGAAACACTGGGGAATGTGCTAGTGAGTGGTTGAGATAGCTCAGGCTTTATGACTCTATGTGCTCGACAAAATGGCACAAGTATCCTATGCATTTACACAAGCCTCCTGCAGCCTACTATGGAACGCGCACCTCCTATCACATCCTACAGCCCTTCGGCCGTCTCCATGTGATTTGAATTTTGTAGCGCAAAGGGGGCTCCTAGCAGGAACACACACACATCCTTTACACTCACACACACACACACACACACACACACACACACACACACACTACAGACAATACATACACTATACACACACAAATACTACACATCATATACAGTACACACACAACCTTCAGACACACACTACACACACACTACATATCCTTTACATACTCAACACACACAAAGACATACCCCACACCCAACCATTTATGCCACACATACAGTAGAAATCCTACACACACACATACACACAATACACAGCCTACACATACCCTACGCATCCTACACAATCCATGATTAATAAAATGACACAGGCCATAAACTTATCACAATGCCTTAAACTTGTACAATATTTTGTGACATTCGTGTCCAGGGTCATTTTAGGGGTGTACTTCTTGGCTTCCAACTTCAGAGGGAGGTTCTTGGGAACTTCCAGACCCACTGTCCCTGGGTGAGGGTCTGGGTCTTGGTCTCTTGCTCTGGAAAAATGGATGGACTGTGGCCTAATTGGCTGCACAAAGCAGATTGATCACACAATCCTAGTTATTTTTGGGGGGGCGAGGGTGGCAGGTCTTGACCCTACCTCTTTGAAAATACCTCTGATAAGTCCACTTGTTTGTGACCCTATCCGCTTGACAAGATTTCACGAGTAACCCATGCATTTCCACAAACTTACTGCCGCCTTCTATGGAACACCCACCACCTAGCACATCATACAGCCCTTCGGCCTTGTCCATGTGCTTTTCATAGAAATACCTACTGCAGCAAAGCATGGTAATCTCCCTAGATGTGAAAGGCCTAGTTACAGGTTCGTGTTCTTGATCAACTGAGCAGTGTTTACAATTGATGATTCAGGGACACCTGGCCCTGAAGCAGATAAAAACCTGGCCAATAGACGCCATCTCTGCTGTTTAGGACTGTTTTGAGAACACTGACTGAAACAAGTTTAGGAAAGCTGCAACTTATGGCAACTTTGCTGACTTGAAGGAATACGTGACATCAACGACCAGCTAAAATCAAGTTCACCAATGACATCAGTGTCTCCAAAAACATCATCTCACGACCAACCAGAAACTGTGGATTACTGCGGAGGTGTGTGAACTTCTAAAGACCCAAGACACCGCCATCAGAGCAGGGGCCCTGCATTTTAAATGGCCCGATGTACTTCTTGGCCTCCACCTTTAGAGGGAGGTTCTTGGGAACTTCCAGACCCACTGTCCCTGGGTGTGGGTCTGGGTCTTGGTCTCTTGCTCCAGGAAAATGGATGGACTCTGGTCTAATTTCCTAATTTAGCCTAGCATGATAAATCTATGATATCTATCTTGTCTCCCTAGATGTGAAAGGCCTAGTTACAGGTTCGTAATCTTGATCAACTGAGCAGTGTTTACTCAGTGATGATTCAGGGACACCTGGCCCTGAAGCAGATAAAAACCTGGCCATCTCTGCTGTTTAACTGTGGATTACTGCGGAGGTGTGTGAACTTCTAAAGCGAAGGGCAAAAGGACAGCAAGGGGCAAACTTTCCTGGGCAATCAGAGAGGCAAAGCGTACACACGCCCAGAAAATCCTCAACCACTTCAGGAACAGCGGTGACGTACGGCACATGTGGCAGAGCATACAACCTGTTACCAACTACAAGACATCATCACATGCCTGTGACAGTGAAGGGTCACTTCCATATGCGCTAAATAGCTTCTACAATCAGTTCGACATGTAGAACTACGTGACAGCGAGGAAAACCTAGTTTTATTCGGTGAAAATTTTACATTTTAGCAAAAAGATTATTATTACTTATCCCAACATTCAATCTAGTCTAGCCCAAACCCATTTTTTTAGTTTTTTTACAAAATAATTTTCATTTATAACATATAACATATAATCTTAATATAACATTTTAAAATTGTTTTTTTTGTCTAATGTTTTCAGCTGATTGTATTTCTTTTTAAGCATCACAACTCCACAAAACAACTCCTGCATGTCCATGTTTTTGTAACTACAAAACAATAAAGCCACTATGGACAGTGTTTAAAACTTTTTTTTTTTATATATAAGAATGTAGACACTTGGACTGTTGTAGCTCCTATAGGTCACAATCATTTGGTAACCTATAAGATTAATGATTTTGGCATCGGTTTAACTATCAAATAAAATAAAATACATCACAACATAATATCATGTAGTAGCATAATTATCACAGAGATGCCACAAAACTTTTGGTATACCTTGATGCATCTCTTCATTGTGTGCCCACATTGTTTCTCCTCTGATATTACTACACATCGGAGCTTTTTTCTCCGGTACAGTATAAAAAATATACGGCTTAAATCAAACTTCATTCATGCACATACATGAAACACTAGCATACACATATATGAAACTGTCACACATACATACATATATGTTACTAACTGCTCAAACAACTACATATGAAATGCCATGCACACCTATTAGACACACAAAGACACACAAACTCTGTGTGCACATAAAATGCTTTGGTTTCTCGTGACATCTCGTCAACAGACAGAACATTTCATTTCTGGGGTGGCTGAGGACCTTCATGATCTTCCTGGCCTTGGTGCAGCACTGCTTGCTGTATATTGAGTGCAGGTCAGGGAGCTCGGTGCGGATGATGCGCTCAGCTGAACGCACCATCCTCTGTAGAGCTCGTCTGGGCTCCAGGCGAATGGCAACAGGCGCCACCGAGCTCCTGTTGATGACGGAGGTCTGGTAGTTCCTCTTCTGCTTTGTACTAAAGTCCACTATCAACACCTTTGTCTTGCTGACGTTCAGGAGGAGATTGGCCCTCTGGCACCATTTTCCAGATTTCCAATCTCATCTAGGTAGGCCGTCTCATTGTTGTTCGTGATCAAGCCCACCACTACGGTGTCGTCAGCAAACTTGATGACTTGGTTGGTAGTGGCCATGCAGTCGTATGTGTACAAAGAGACAGCAGGGGGCTCAGAACACAAACTTGGGGGGCTCCAGTGCTGAGAGTGAGGAAGGCTGAAACATGTCCGCACATCCTTACTGCCTGTGCTCTGCCAGTTAGGAAAATGGAGATCCACTGACTCATAGATGAGCTGAGTCCCAGGTGCTTCATCTTGGTGGTTAAGTGTGGAGGGAATTATGGTATTAAATCATGAGCTCTGGTTGATGAAGAGCATTTTAAAATAATTCCCTACTTCGAGTGTCCAGGTGATTGAAAGATGTATGGAGGAGATGAGAGATGGCATCATCTGTAGAGCGGTTCGGGTAGTTTGCAAACTGTAATGGGTCCAGTGTATCAGGTAGTGAAGAAACGTCCCCCGACCAGCCGTTCAAGACATTTTATTACAACTTAGGTGTGGGATACAGGGCAATAGTCATTGAGAGAAGCAGGATGGGGTTTCTTCGGAACAGTAACAATGGCAGTGCGAGATCTCAGAGTGTGGCGAATGGTATTATCCAGCCATGGCTCCCGATTGGAAAACGTTCTGATTTTTCAACGGTATTATCTGCTAGTTTGGCCACCGATTAGTCTGTTGAGCGCGCGACCTCCCTCTGAACTGGAACTTTCTGTTTGAGTCTTTGTTGTATTTTGGCATGAAGAAGATGGCGGCATGGTCGGATTTCCCAAACGGAGGGTGAGATTTTGCCTTGTAGCTCTCCTTGACTGTAGTATAGCAATGATCCAGTGTCCTTTCGCCCCTGGTGGGTCAGGTGATGTGTTGATGAAAGTGTTTGAGGTTGGCGCTGTTAAAGTCCCCCGCCACAATGAGCGGAGTGTTGTGTCTGGTGCTGTGTGAGTCCCTAAGGCAGTGTTCGTGTTTGCTTGAGGTGGAGTATAAACGGAGCTGATTATGACCAATGTAATTGATTATTGACCAACTACTTTTCACCAAGGAAAGTAGTACAGTACCAAGTTGGGTGTGGAGGAGCATGTGAGAGGCACAATGCTCGCAGTGTTGCACCAGCTGTTGTTCACCATTAAACACACTCTGCCTCCCCTTGACTTCCCCGAGTCCCGAGACCTTGGAATGTGGTGAACTCGGCCGGCTGGATGGCGTGGTCCAGCACCGCTGGGGTCGGCCAATCTCTCGGTGAAGCAGAGGAGATTGCAGTCTCGAACGTCTGGCCCTGAGGCAGTGCCGGACTGGCCATCTGGAGCAACGGGAGTTTTCTTATTTACTTCCCTAAAAAAGTACTAGTTTACTAGCGTGAGCTAATGCTGCTAGTGATTTTTTTCAGCTTACCTGTTCAGTTTTATTGCAATTCTTTTTACAATCTTGTCCTTATAGTTTTTTATATTTTTTGTCTTGATGTCCTTTCCTTAGTTTCTTTGTTTTATTAATATGACCTAATATATGTTTAGCGATACTTCAAATAATATGTTTAAATAGCATTGATTTCTGCATTGTGTTATATCTTTGTTAACATTAATTATCTCTACATTAATGAGCCAGTGTATTATGATGTGGGATGTGGTTGGCCGAGAAGTCCAGGGCCACTTTTTGCTTCCAGTCCGCCCCCGCCTTGAGACCATCGAGTTTGTTCTCCAGTGACTGGACGTTGGCGAGCAGGATGCTAGGCAGAGGTGTGCTGTGTGCACGGGCTCTCACCCTATTTCTGACGCCGGCTCGTTTCCCTTGAAACGCTTTGCTTCATGTCCTTTGTTTTCCCTCAGGATCTCACTCGGCCAGCTTGGATCCAGAGACAAAAACAAAAACAAAGTAAAAGGGTTCGGAGCAGTTGTGACGGCAGCCGATCTCACCACCGCCATCTTGAAACAGACACACAGAAACTACTTATCCTACACAAAAAGTACACATCCTACACAAAGACACACACAGTACACATCCAACACACACCCTATGCTTATGCTATGACTGGCCCAAGCGCCTCCTCCATTACAGTCGACATCAAGCACTCACTAGCAATAATGCAAGCAAAGACAATGTCCAACTATGACGATGCCTTAAACTTGTGCCATATTTAGTGACATCATTTTCAAAAGCCATACTGGTTGTATGGTGCACCTGGTGCCGATGGCACTGGTGCTTGGGCTCATCCCCTAAGACCCACGAGTGTTCCTCGCTTGACCGTGCATACGGAAGCCCCATCATGATATTGGTGGCAAAGAACTCCAGAGTGCTGCACAGGACTGCCTTGAGCAAGCTTGAGGTGGGGTTTAACTTTATCAACCAGTGCATGACCGATGGTGCGCAACCAAAATTAATCGTTGTTGTATCTTAAATAGCCAGATGTACTTCTTGGCTTCCACCTTTGCCAGGAGGTTCTTCGGGAACTTCCAGACCCATTGTCCTGGGTGAGGCTCTGGGCCATGGTCTCTTCCTCTGGGAACATGTGGCCAAATCGGCTGCAGGGAGCAGATTGATCATACAATCCTAGGTTCTTTTGCAGTTTTGCCCTACCTCTTTGAGAATACTTCCGATAAGTTCACCTGTTTGTAATACACTGGGAAAGGTGGTTGTGGGAGGTTCAGATAGCTCAGACCCTATGACTCTATCTGCTTGACAAGATGTCACAAGTAAACCACGAATTTTAACAAATGCTCTGTGGCCTTCTTTGGAACGCTCACCACTTAGCACATCATAATGCCCTTCAGCCTGTTCCATGTGTTTTACATTACTGGCTGCTTTTCATTCTTTGTGGCTCCTAGCGGAGTTTGTAGCAGACAAGAGGGGTAAGCTGAGCCAGCCAGACTCAGGGTTCCAGGAATTACATACTGTAGCCTAGCATGATAAATCTATGATATCTATCTTGTCTGCCTAGATGTGAAAGGCTTATTAGCAGGTTCTTGCTCTTAATCAACTGACCAGTGTTAAAAGTCGATGATTGAGGGACACCTGGTTCTGAAGCAGGTGAAAACCTGGCCAATAGAAGCAATCTCTGCTCTTCAGGACAGTTTTGAGAACTCTGTTTAGGAAGGCTGCAACATACGGCACCTTCACTGAGTTGGAGGAGTTCACTGTCTCCAAGAACATCATCTCATGACCAACGAAAAACATTCAAGCACTCACATCCAGACTGTGCAACAGCTTCTTTTTGCAAGCCATCTGTTTCCTTAAAAAAATGAGACTGGACTGATAAACAAACACAAATTATTGTGTTACTGTGTGTAAGTTATAGTGTGTGTGTGTTATTGTGCGTGTGTTATTGTGTTTGTGTGTGTGTGTGTGTGTGTGTTTGTGTGTGTGTGTGTGTGTGTGTGTGTGTTTACAAAGTTTTCTAAAAACTTTTTACACTATAATTGCGCTTTTGCATAATATCCATTACTTGTCATTTGCACAAGCCTATTTGATATTTGCTGCAACTTTAAAGGAATTTGTCACATTTACTGTTTCTCCTCCCACTACCTTAACTCATTACCTCATTATATCATTATCACGAAGTATTGAAATGTGTCACGTTGTTGCATTGAGTGACTTTGTCACTCTTTGTCACTATTTGCATGAGCACTTTATGTTGTCTCTTTTTTTGGTATAGAACTTTTTTCTGTTAACTTAAAAATGTCAACCTGTCTTGTCTCAGCCAGTTAAGCTAATTAGGATGCTTAGTAAGCTAGTTAGTTTTTGTTCATTTATGTTGTTAATTTATGTTGGATGTAGGACCTTGGTCCTGGTTCTCCTTATGATGTTGTTCCTCCTCGGCTGTTTAAAGAAGTGTTTCCTACTGTTGGCCCAGCTGTTCTTCCTCTTGTTAACAGTAGTCTCTCTTCAGGTCTGGTACCTAAAACTTTTAAACATGCTGTAATCCAACCCCTCATTAAAAAACCTGTTTTAGATCCCACAGTTCTCGAGAACTACAGACCAATTTCGAAACTTCCCTTTCTTTCTAAAGTGATTGAGAAGATTGTGTACAGTCAATTAATTGCTTTTCTGGGAAAGTATAATATTTTAGAAGTTTTTCAATCTGGTTTTAAAACCTTGCACAGCACTGAGTCAGCTTTGTTAAAAGTGTTTAATGATATATTTTTAGCCACTGACTCCGGTGACTGTGCTGTTCTCGTCCTCTTAGATCTAACTGCTGCATTTGACACAGTGGATCATGAAATTCTGCTTTCTCGTTTGAAGCAGTGGGTGGGCATTAGGGGCATAGCATTGGAGTGGTTCCGATCCTACCTGGCGAACCGAACCGTCTGTGTGTCCCTTGGTGATTGTGTGTCCTCCTTTGCTCCTCTACTACATGGGGTGCCACAGGGATCAGTTTTAGGCCCCCTTCTCTCTTCAATCTATCTGCTTCCACTTGGCTCCATTCTTAGAAAGCATGGCATCTTATTCCACTGTTACGCTGATGATAGTCAGATCTATTTTCCTCTTAAAAAGAAAGATGCCTCGGTGAGACCTTTACTTAGGTGTTTTGAGGAAATAAAGTCCTGGTTGACCCTCAATTTTTTACAACTTAATGAAAAAAAGACAGAGGTGATGGTCTTTGGGGGATCTTCTGAGAACCCTTTTGTGGATCTGGGTTCTTTGTCCCAGTATGTAAAACCAGTCATCTCAAATTTAGGTGTCAAAGTGGATGCGGATCTTAGGTTTGACAGTCAGATTAGGGATGTTGTTAAATCAAGCTTCTTTCAATTGAGAAATCTGGCCAAAATAAAATCTGCTATCCCTAGGGAGCATTTTGAGACAGTAATTCATGCTTTTGTCACCACTCGAATTGATTACTGTAATGCACTCTATGTGGGGGTTAATGCTTCCTCCATTGCTCAACTTTAGCGAGTACAAAATGCTGCCGCACGTCTTTTAACTGGCACACGGAAGTATGAGCACATTTCCCCAATTTTAGCCTCACTTCACTGGCTCCCTGTATATTTGAGGGTTCATTTTAAAATTCTCCTGTTTGCTTTTAAAGCATTAAATGGTCTAGCCCCGACCTACCTGTCTGAGCTGCTTCACCCATATTCACCCTACCGCTCTCTTAGGTCAGCTGATCAGTGTGCCGAAAACTAAGCGTAAGCTTAGAGGGGATCGGGCTTTCGCTGTTGCAGCTCCAACAATGTGGAATAAATTGCCTTTGCACATTAGACAGGCTTTTTCCCTTGCTGTTTTTAAATCTCTTCTCAAAACCCATTTTTTTTCCATAGCCTTTGATGACTTGCGAGATGCTGGCATTTGATTCACTTGTTTTACTTTACTTATCTTATTTACTCTACTTTGTGTCATTTGTTCTTATTATACAGTGGTGTGAAAAACTATTTGCCCCCTTCCTGATTTCTTATTCTTTTGCATGTTTGTCACACAAAATGTTTCTGATCATCAAACACATTTAACTATTAGTCAAACATAACACAAGTAAACACAAAATGCAGTTTTTAAATGATGGTTTTTATTATTTAGGGAGAAAAAAAATCCAAATCTACATGGCCCTGTGTGAAAAAGTAATTGCCCCCTGAACCTAATAACTGGTTGGGCCACCCTTAGCAGCATAACTGCAATCAAGCGTTTGTGATAACTTGCAATGAGTCTTTTACAGCGCTCTGGAGGAATTTTGGCCCACTCATCTTTGCAGAATTGTTGTAATTCAGCTTTATTTGAGGGTTTTCTAGCTTTTTAAGGTCATGCCACAACATCTCTAGGATTCAGGTCAGGACTTTGACTAGGCAGTGGCCTAAGTCTTAACTTTTGTCTTCATTTTGTTTTTCTTCAGCCATTCAGAGGTGGATTTGCTGGTGTGTTTTGGGTCATTGTCCTGCTGCAGCACCCAAGATCGCTTCAGCTTGAGTTGACGAACAGATGGCCGGACATTCTCCTTCAGGATTTTTTGGTACACAGTAGAATTCATGGTTCCATCTATCACAGCAAGCCTTTCAGGTCCTGAAGCAGCAAAACAACCCCAGACCATCACACTACCACCACCATATTTTACTGTTGGTATGATGTTCTTTTTCTGAAATGCTGTGTTACTTTTACGCCAGATGTAACGGGACACGCACCTTCCAAAAAAGTTCAACTTTTGTCTCTTCGGTCCACAAGGTATTTTCCAAAATGTCTTGCCAATCAGTGAGATGTTTTTTTAGCAAATTGAGACGAGCCTTAATGTTCTTTTTGCTTAAAAGTGGTTTGAGCCTTGGAAATCTGCCATGCAGGCCGTTTTTGCCCAGTCTCTTTCTTATGGTGGAGTCGTAAACACTGACATTAATTAGGGCAAGTGAGGCCTGCAGTTCTTTAGATGTTGTCCTGGGGTCTTTTGTGGCCTCTTGGATAAGTTGTCTCTGCGCTCTTGGGGTAATTTTGGTCGGCCGGCCACTCCTGGGAAGGTTCACCACTGTTCCATGTTTTTGCCATTTGTGGATAATGGCTCTCACTGTGGTTCGCTGGAGTCCCAAAGCTTTAGAAATGGCTTTATAACCTTTAACAGACTGATAGATCTCAATTACTTTTGTTCTCATTTGTTCCTGAATTTCTTTGGATCTTGGCATGATGTCTAGCTTTTGAGGTACTTTTAGTCTACTTCTCTGTGTCAGGTAGCTCCAATTTAAGTGATTTCTTGATTGAAACAGGTGTGGCAGAATCAGGCCTGGGGGTAACTACAGAAATTGAACTCAGGTCTGATAAACCACAGTTAAGGTATTTTTTAACAAGGGGGGCAATCACTTTTTCACACAGGGCCATGTAGATTTGGAGTTTTTTTCTCCCTTAATAACGTAAACCTTTATTTAAAAACTGCATTTTGTGTTCATTTATGTTTTTTTTTGACTAATAGTTAACGTTTTTGATGAGCAGAAACATTTATGTGTGACAAACATGCAAAAGAATAAGAAATCAGGAAGGGGGCAAATAGTTTTTCACACCACTGTATAGTTGCTTTTTTAAAAAAAATTTTATGTCTTTTATTTGATTCTGTACAGCACTTTGGTCCAGTGTGGGTTTGTAAAGTGCTTTATAAATAAAGTTGATATGGTATGGTCCTGGAGGAAGGTGGTTTCGTTTAACTGTGTACTAAACTGTATATGGTTGAAAGAAAAATAAAATTCTACTTGAACTTGGTACCACACATAAAGCAAACAACAAGCTAAAGACCCATGATTAGTTTTGACCCGCATGTGAAAGCCTACACCTAGAAATTGGGGCACGCCCCATTCCTGGGATGCTGGGGTCCAGTTCGATGTGTCTCTCCACTACAGAAACATTAGCTCACACTGTCCCCAGGCTGACCCTCCATCAGAAGTAGTCATTGGGGCAGGCGGACGTCCGTAAGCCACCATTTCCCCATGGTTCCTCTCTTCTGTCCCTGCTCACCACTTACTGAAGGAGTCCTTATTATTTTCTTCTATAAACTATAAACAATGTGAAGTATATGTAATATGTAATAAAAATATATTCTTATTTCGTATTTATTTAAACGTTTTCTTATTTATACTGTATTTTTAAAAATTATTATAGTCATATTAATATTCTTAGTCATAGGAAGTTGTAAAAGCATTTTTTTTAATATCATATTGTATATGGCTGTGTATGTGACAAATTAAATTAAAATTTCATTTGAAATAAAAATTCATTTAAATTAACATTGGTGATACGGTCCCTTTTTTTTACTTTTTTTTTTTAACTATTATATAAATATCATGTTCGCAACTTCCGTCATTCATATTGCTTCCTTTTTAGCTGTATTTAACCACATAAGCGTGTAAATCTGCTTTCGAATAAAGTGAAAATCAGATTTCTCATAATGACTTATTATGAACATGTAGAAATCTTCATGTAATGAAATCTTTTGGATTATTTGACCGAGGTCAATTTACTGATTGTTTGGTAAACAATGACGTGTGTAAATTCTAATTCATTATTAATGTGTCAAACACTACTTTTTAGAACTTTATTTTACTCAACGATGTACAAGTGTTGCAAGATCTCTGGGGTTCTAAGCTTGAACAATGTGTAGAACTCGCATGCTTTGTGCGTCTGCTTACCAATAATAATTATAAAATATCATAATTAGAACTAATAATCAATATAAGTGCTTTAAGTGATAAGTTCCTTAATTCTAATTTATTTTATTTTAAGTTAAATCTTTAAAGTTGTCTTTTTGTTGACAATTTGTCAAAACAAATTTGATGGCATATTAAACAATAATAAAAATGTCATAAACATGATTGAATTACTAGAACGATGTATTTCAATTGAAGGAATTCCTTGTTCCATGTTTACAAAATCTCAAAAATTTTAATGTATATTAAAAATGTCTTTCCGACAATTCGTCATTCATTATATGCATAATTTCAGCATCAGCAGTATAATTTCAGCATCAGCAGCCAAAAAGAATGATGAGATCTAGCATAAATGTTGAAAAAAACATTTGTTTGTTAATCTTTTTTCACATTTTAATGAATAAAAATGTATATGGCTTATCTCAGCGTAACAATGCAAAAAATCTAATAAATGATCAACTCCACAACATTCATGCATTTTGGCATACATGTTGAAAAAAAATTTTTGTTATTGTTTTTAAGATCTTGACCATGAAAACTGTATATGAACTCGTTGTGTGAGAAAAACGCTTACCTGAGCTCGTACAGTGCTAAGAACGCTTTATCACCATCTAAAAATCTTATACATCTAATTTTGACAACATTCATGCATTTTGGCATACATGTTGAACATTTTTTTTTTGTTATTGTTTTTAAGATCTTGACTATGAAAACTGCATATAAACTGGTTTTGTATGTTTTAAAATGACCATACATTAGTTGTGTGAGAAAACCGCTTTCCTGAGCTCGTACAGCGCTAAGAACGCAGCAAACGCTTTATCATATTCTAAAAATCTTATATATCTAATTTTGACAACATTCATGCATTTTGGCAAACGTTGGAAAAAAACTTTTTTGTTATTCTTTGTCACATTTTGATGCTTAAAAATCTAATAAATGATCATCTCCACAACATTAATGCATTCTGGCATATTCTTGTTCACATTTTGAAGCATAAAAAGTCTTATAAACTCGTTTTGTATGTTTTACAATGACCATGCATTAGTTGTGTGAGATATCTAACAAATTATCATCTCCACAACATTCTTGCATTCTGGCATACATGCTGAAAAACAACTTTTTCGTTATTCTTGTTCACATTTTGAAGCAGAAAAAGTCTTATAAACCCGTTTTGTACGTTTTACAATGACCAGGCATTAGTTGTGAGGGAAAACTGCTTTCCTGAGCACGTACAGCGCTAAGAACGCAGCAAACGCTTTATCACCATCTAAAAATCTTATATATCTAATTTTGACAACATTCATGCATTTTGGCAAACATGTTGAAATACAAGTTTTTTGTTATTCTTTGTCACATTTTGAGCTTTAAAATCTAATAAATGATCATCTCCACAACATTCATGCATTCTGGCACACATGCTGAAAAACAACTTTTTCGTTATTCTTGTTCACATTTTGAAGCAAAAAAAGTATTAGAAACTCGTTTTGTTTGTTTTACAATGACCAGGCATTAGTTGTGAGGGAAAACTGCTTCCTGAGCACGTACAGTGCTAAGAACGCAGCAAACGCTTTAAAACCATCTAAAAATCTTAGATTTCAAATTTTGACAACATTCATGCATTTTGGCAAACATGTTAAAAAACCACTTTTTTGTTATTCTTTGTGACATTTTGATGCATAAAAATCTTAGAAATGATCATCTCCACAACATTCATGCATTCTTGGTATACATGCTGAAAAACAACTTTTTCGTTATTATTGTTCACATTTTGAAGCAAAAAAGGTATTAGAAACTCGTTTTGTATGTTTCACAATGACCAGGCATTAGTAGTGTGAGAAAACCGCTTTCCTGAGCTCGTTCAGCGCTAAGAACGCAGCAAACGCATAATCACCATCTAAAAATCTTATATATCTAATTTTGACAACATTCATGCATTTTGGCAAACATGGTGAAATACAAGTTTTTTGTTGTTCTTTGTCACATTTAGATGCTTAAAAATCTGATAAATGATCATTTCCACAACACTCATGCATTCTGGCATACATGCTGCAAAACAACTTTTTCGTTATTCTTGTTTACATTTTGAAGCAAAAAAAGTATTAGAAACTTGTTTTGTATGTTTTACAATCAACGGGCATTAGTTGTGAGGGAAACCTGCTTTTCTTGAGCACGTACAGCGCTAAGAACGCAGCAAACGCATAATCACCATCTAAAAATCTTTTATATCTAATTTTGACAACATTCATGCATTTTGGCAAACATGGTGAAATACAAGTTTTTTGTTATTCTTTGTCACATTTAGATGCTTAAAAATCTGATAAATGATCATTTTCACAACACTAATGCATTCTGGCATACATGCTGCAAAACAACTTTTTCGTTATTCTTGTTCACATTTTGAAGCAAAAATAGTATTAGAAACTTGTTTTGTATGTTTTACAATCAACGAGCATTTGTTGTGAGGGAAAACTGCTTTCCTGAGCACGTACAGCGCTAAGAACGCAGCAAACGCTTTATCACCATCTAAAAATCTTATATATCTAATTTTGACAACATTCATGAATTTTGGCATACATGTGAAAAACATTTTTTTTTGTTATTGTATTTAATATTTTGACTATGAAAACTGTATATAAACTCGTTTTGTATGTTTTACAATGAGCATGCCTTAGTAGTGTGAGAAAACCGCTTTCCTGAGCTCGTACAGCGCTAAGAACGCAGCAAACTCTTTATCACCATCGAAAAATCTTATATACCTAATTTTGACAACATTCATGCATTTTGGCAAACATGGTGAAATACAAGTTTTTTGTTATTCTTTGTCACATTTAGATGCTTAAAAATCTGATAAATGATCATTTCCACAACACTAATGCATTCTGGCATACATGCTGCAAAACAACTTTTTCGTTATTCTTGTTTACATTTTGAAGCAAAAAAAGTATTAGAAACTTGATTTGTATGTTTTACAATCAACGGGCATTAGTTGTGAGGGAAACCTGCTTTTCTTGAGCACGTACAGCGCTAAGAACGCAGCAAACGCTTTATCAACATCTAAAAATCTTATATATCTAATTTTGACAACAATCATGAATTTTGGCATACATGTGAAAAACATTATTTTTTGTTATTGTATTTAATATTTTGACTATGAAAACTGTATATAAACTCGTTTTGTATGTTTTACAATGACCATTTCTTAGTAGTGTAAGAAAACCGCTTTCCTGAGCTCGTACAGCGCTAAGAACGCAGCAAACGCATAATCACCATCTAAAAATCTTATATATCTAATTTTGACAACATTCATGAATTTTGGCATACATGTGAAAAACATTTTTTTTTTGTTATTGTATTTAATATTTTGACTATGAAAACTGTATATAAACTCGTTTTGTATGTTTTACAATGACCATTTCTTAGTAGTGTGAGAAAACCGCTTTCCTGAGCTCGTACAGCGCTAAGAACGCAGCAAACTCTTTATCACCATCGAAAAATCTTATATATCTAATTTTGACAACATTCATGTATTTTGGCAAACATGGTGAAATACAAGTTTTTTGTTATCCTTTGTCACATTTAGATGCTTAAAAATCTGATAAATGATAATTTCCACAACACTCATGCATTCTGACATACATGCTGCAAAACAACTTTTTCGTTATTCTTGTTCACATTTTGAAGCAAAAAAAGTATTAGAAACTTGTTTTGTATGTTTTACAATCGACGAGCATTTGTTGTGAGGGAAAACTGCTTTCCTGAGCACGTACAGCGCTAAGAACGCAGCAAACGCTTTATCACCATCTAAAAATCTTATATGTCTAATTTTGACAACATTCATGCATTTTGGCAAACATGGTGAAATACAAGTTTTTTGTTATTCTTTGTCACATTTAGATGCTTAAAAATCTGATAAATGATCATTTTCACAACACTAATGCATTCTGGCATACATGCTGCAAAACAACTTTTTCGTTATTCTTGTTCACATTTTGAAGCAAAAATAGTATTAGAAACTTGTTTTGTATGTTTTACAATCAACGAGCATTTGTTGTGAGGGAAAACTGCTTTCCTGAGCACGTACAGCGCTAAGAACGCAGCAAACGCTTTATCACCATCTAAAAATCTTATATATCTAATTTTGACAACATTCATGAATTTTGGCATACATGTGAAAAACATTTTTTTTTGTTATTGTATTTAATATTTTGACTATGAAAACTGTATATAAACTCGTTTTGTATGTTTTACAATGAGCATGCCTTAGTAGTGTGAGAAAACCGCTTTCCTGAGCTCGTACAGCGCTAAGAACGCAGCAAACTCTTTATCACCATCGAAAAATCTTATATATCTAATTTTGACAACATTCATGCATTTTGGCAAACATGGTGAAATACAAGTTTTTTGTTATTCTTTGTCACATATAGATGCTTAAAAATCTGATAAATGATCATTTCCACAACACTAATGCATTCTGGCATACATGCTGCAAAACAACTTTTTCGTTATTCTTGTTTACATTTTGAAGCAAAAAAAGTATTAGAAACTTGATTTGTATGTTTTACAATCAACGGGCATTAGTTGTGAGGGAAACCTGCTTTTCTTGAGCACGTACAGCGCTAAGAACGCAGCAAACGCTTTATCAACATCTAAAAATCTTATATATCTAATTTTGACAACAATCATGAATTTTGGCATACATGTGAAAAACATTATTTTTTGTTATTGTATTTAATATTTTGACTATGAAAACTGTATATAAACTCGTTTTGTATGTTTTACAATGACCATTTCTTAGTAGTGTAAGAAAACCGCTTTCCTGAGCTCGTACAGCGCTAAGAACGCAGCAAACGCATAATCACCATCTAAAAATCTTATATATCTAATTTTGACAACATTCATGAATTTTGGCATACATGTGAAAAACATTTTTTTTTTGTTATTGTATTTAATATTTTGACTATGAAAACTGTATATAAACTCGTTTTGTATGTTTTACAATGACCATTTCTTAGTAGTGTGAGAAAACCGCTTTCCTGAGCTCGTACAGCGCTAAGAACGCAGCAAACTCTTTATCACCATCGAAAAATCTTATATATCTAATTTTGACAACATTCATGTATTTTGGCAAACATGGTGAAATACAAGTTTTTTGTTATCCTTTGTCACATTTAGATGCTTAAAAATCTGATAAATGATAATTTCCACAACACTCATGCATTCTGACATACATGCTGCAAAACAACTTTTTCGTTATTCTTGTTCACATTTTGAAGCAAAAAAAGTATTAGAAACTTGTTTTGTATGTTTTACAATCGACGAGCATTTGTTGTGAGGGAAAACTGCTTTCCTGAGCACGTACAGCGCTAAGAACGCAGCAAACGCTTTATCACCATCTAAAAATCTTATATGTCTAATTTTGACAACATTCATGCATTTTGGCAAACATGGTGAAATACAAGTTTTTTGTTGTTCTTTGTCACATTTAGATGCCTAAAAATCTGATAAATGATAATTTCCACAACACTCATGCATTCTGGCATACATGCTGCAAAACAACTTTTTCGTTATTCTTGTTCACATTTTGAAGCAAAGAAAGTATTAGAAACTTGTTTTGTATGTTTTACAATCGACGAGCATTTGTTGTGAGGGAAAACTGCTTTCCTGAGCACGTACAGCGCTAAGAACGCAGCAAACGCTTTATCACCATCTAAAAATCTTATATATCTAATTTTGACAACATTCATGAATTTTGGCATACATGTGAAAAACATTTTTTTTTGTTATTGTATTTAATATTTTGACTATGAAAACTGTATATAAACTCGTTTTGTATGTTTTACAATGACCATTTCTTAGTAGTGTGACAAAACCGCTTTCCTGAGCTCGTACAGCGCTAAGAACGCAGCAAACGCATAATCACCATCTAAAAATCTTATATATCTAATTTTGACAACATTCATGAATTTTGGCATACATGTGAAAAACATTTTTTTTGTTATTGTATTTAATATTTTGACTATGAAAACTGTATATAAACTCGTTTTGTATGTTTTACAATGACCATTTCTTAGTAGTGTGAGAAAACCGCTTTCCTGAGCTCGTACAGCGCTAAGAACGCAGCAAACGCATAATCACCATCTAAAAACTTATATATCTAATTTTGACAACATTCATGTATTTTGGCAAACATGGTGAAATACAAGTTTTTTGTTATTCTTTGTCACATTTAGATGCTTAAAAATCTGATAAATGATAATTTCCACAACACTCATGCATTCTGGCATACATGCTGCAAAACAACTTTTTCGTTATTCTTGTTCACATTTTGAAGCAAAGAAAGTATTAGAAACTTGTTTTGTATGTTTTACAATCGACGAGCATTTGTTGTGAGGGAAAACTGCTTTCCTGAGCACGTACAGCGCTAAGAACGCAGCAAACGCTTTATCACCATCTAAAAATCTTATATATCTAATTTTGACAACATTCATGAATTTTGGCATACATGTGAAAAACATTTTTTTTTGTTATTGTATTTAATATTTTGACTATGAAAACTGTATATAAACTCGTTTTGTATGTTTTACAATGACCATTTCTTAGTAGTGTGACAAAACCGCTTTCCTGAGCTCGTACAGCGCTAAGAACGCAGCAAACGCTTTATCACCATCTAAAAATCTTATATGTCTAAATTTGACAACATTCATGAATTTTGGCAAACATGGTGAAATACAAGTTTTTTGTTATTCTTTGTCACATTTAGATGCTTAAAAATCTGATAAATGATCATTTCCACAACACTCATGCATTCTGGCATACATGCTGCAAAACAACTTATTCGTTATTCTTGTTGATATTTTGAAGCAAAAAAAGTATTAGAAACTTGTTTTGTATGTTTTACAATGACCATTTCTTAGTAGTCTGAGAAAACCGCTTTCCTGAGCTCGTACAGCGCTAAGAACGCAGCAAACGATTTATCACCATCTTAAAAAGTCTAATGAATGATCATCTACACAACATTCATGTGTTTTGGCAAACATGTTGAAAAACCACTTTTTTGTTATTCCTTGTCACATTTTGATGCTTAAAAATCTTATAAATGATAATTTTCACAACATTCATGCATTCTGGCATACATGTAAAAAAAACAACTTTTTTGTTATTGTTTTTAGGATTTTGACCATGAAAACTTTATATTAACTCGTTTTGTATGTTTTACAATGTCGATGCATTAGTTGTGTGAGAAAACCGCTTTTCCGAGATCGTTCAGAACGCAGCAAACGCTTTATCACGCTAACGTTTTGCTGATGTCATGAATCAGCAAGCGCTATTTTGCTTTTTTTGGATTATTATTTATTTATTCATTCATCTTCCTTAAAACATCTGGATTTTAAAGATCTAATAGAACTGAAAACACGTTTCACATTCACCTATCTCAACAGGCGGTCAAATACAAATACACTAACAAGAACACGCGCACTACACACAGTACCCAGACACTACTCTTCCTACACAGACCCACACTGCACACACATTCTCTCTCTCTCTCTATCTCTCTCTCTCTCTCACACACACACACACACACACACACACACACACACACACCACACCCATCAGACTTTATACCCATACTACACAAACGATGTCCTGCTCATGCCTCTGTGGCATTACTGTCACATTAAAAATTATAAAGACACATCCAGCCATGAGCATGGCATAAAATCATGTCATATATGTTTAAGAGGTCTTGGTGTGCTGGAAAAGTACACGGTTCATGAGGTACACCCAAGAGGCCATGGTACAGGTGCTTGGGCCCACTAATTGTTGCTTGTAACAATTTTTCTTCTTTTTATTTTAAAAGGACACAGGAATAAACTGTGTCTTGGACAACCTTCAACGGATGGTTCTTGGGCAACTCCTAAACCCACTGTACTGTGTTAGGGTCTGGGCCTTGGGGGCGTGCACTGGAAAAATCGGTAGACGACAGGCAAATTGTCTGCACAGACCAGATCCTAAGATCTTTGCGGTGGGTATTGGGCCTGGTTTTTAACGGTAACCCCTTGAGAATGTCTCCTTTAAGTCCAACTGTTTGTAAAACACTTGCATGTGATTGGTTCAGATCGAACAACATACAGTGCTTCAGCGTCATCCACATGCTTTACATTTCTGTGAACCACAAGGTGGGTCCTAGGAAAGGTCGTGGCAGACAGCAGTGATAAACTGAGCTTGGGGTTTAGGGTAAGTTCCAGGAATACGGACAAATCCTGAACACACACACACTTACCACACATACTTACCACAGACGCAAACACTATACATTTTACAAACACACATACACTGCACACACAAACATTACATAGGCATAGTACACACATATAAACACACACGGTCATTACAAAGACACATAACACACACAATACACATCCTAAATACACACAACAAATCGTACAGACAGACATACATATCATAAACACACACACACACACACACACACACACACACAAAAACACACATACACACACACACACACACACATCTCACACACATCACATATCCTACGCATCATACACAAATGATGGCCTACTCAAGCACCTGAGCCATTACAGTCACCACCAAACCCTGACCACATTGAGTGACAGCTAGCAATGGCGTATCAGAAAGACATGTCCGAACATGACGATGGCCTAAACTTATATCATATTTGTTTAAGAGATCTTAGCGTGCTGAAAAGGCACACATGTTGTGATGTGCATCTAAGTGGCGATGGCGCCATTACATTCGCCTCCAAACTCAGCCTACATTGAGTGACAGCTAGCAATGGTGTACCAGAAAGACATCCAGCCATGACGATGTATGTCATATTGGTCAAGAGGTCTTAGTGTGCTGAAAAGGCACACAAATTGTGAGGTGCGTCCAAGTGATGATAGCACAGGTGCTCGGGCCAGCTCATCGTAGCTTGTAACTATTTTTCTTCCTTTCTTTTAAAGGCCTCATGGCCTACTTCTTGGTTTTTACATTCCTTAGGGGCTTGCTCTGGGAACATGGGTAGATGGTAACACAATTGGGTGCAAATTGATTGTAGGAAAAGAAGAAAGCAAATTTTTTTTTGGCCCTAACTCCTTGAGAAGACCTCCTTTAAGCCCACCTGTTTGTGAAACACTGGGGAATGTGCTAGTGAGTGGTTGAGATAGCTCAGGCTTTATGACTCTATGTGCTCGACAAAATGGCACAAGTATCCTATGCATTTCCACAAGCCTCCTGCAGCCTACTATGGAACGCGCACCTCCTATCACATCCTACAGCCCTTCGGCCGTCTCCATGTGATTTGAATTTTGTAGCGCAAAGGGGGCTCCTAGCAGGAACACACACACATCCTTTACACTCACACACACACACACACACACACACACACACACACACACACTACAGACAATACATACACTATACACACACAAATACTACATATACAGTACACACACAACCTTCAGACACACACTACACACACACTACATATCCTTTACATACTCAACACACACAAAGACATACCCCACACCCAACCATTTATGCCACACATACAGTAGAAATCCTACACACACACATACACACAATACACAGCCTACACATACCCTACGCATCCTACACAATCCATGATTAATAAAATGACACAGGCCATAAACTTATCACAATGCCTTAAACTTGTACAATATTTTGTGACATTCGTGTCCAGGGTCATTTTAGGGGTCTTAGCATCCTCAAAAGGCACAAAGATGGTGTGGTGCGCCTGGGTGCCGATGGCACTGGTATACTATATTTCTTCTTTAAAAAAAAAAAAGGCCAAGAGACCAGAGTGCTGCACAGGTCTGGCTTGAGGTAGGGTTTATCTTCATCAACCAGAGAGTTAGCGGTGGTACACAACCGAAATTAACCCTTGTTGCATTTTAAATCGCCCGATGTACTTCTTGGCTTCCAACTTCAGAGGGAGGTTCTTGGGAACTTCCAGACCCACTGTCCCTGGGTGAGGGTCTGGGTCTTGGTCTCTTGCTCTGGAAAAACGGATGGACTGTGGCCTAATTGGCTGCACAAAGCAGATTGATCACACAATCCTAGTTTTTTTTGGGGGGGCGAGGGTGGCAGGTCTTGACCCTACCTCTTTGAAAATACCTCTGATAAGTCCACTTGTTTGTGACCCTATCCGCTTGACAAGATTTCACGAGTAACCCATGCATTTCCACAAACTTACTGCCGCCTTCTATGGAACACCCACCACCTAGCACATCATACAGCCCTTCGGCCTTGTCCATGTGCTTTTCATAGAAATACCTACTGCAGCAAAGCATGGTAATCTCCCTAGATGTGAAAGGCCTAGTTACAGGTTCGTGTTCTTGATCAACTGAGCAGTGTTTACAATTAATGATTCAGGGACACCTGGCCCTGAAGCAGATAAAAACCTGGCCAATAGACGCCATCTCTGCTGTTTAGGACTGTTTTGAGAACACTGACTGAAACAAGTTTAGGAAAGCTGCAACTTATGGCAACTTTGCTGACCTGAAGGAATACGTGACATCAACGACCAGCTAAAATCAAGTTCACCAATGACATCAGTGTCTCCAAAAACATCATCTCACGACCAACCAGAAACTGTGGATTACTGCGGAGGTGTGTGAACTTCTAAAGACCCAAGACACCGCCATCAGAGCAGGGGCCCTGCATTTTAAATGGCCCGATGTACTTCTTGGCCTCCACCTTTAGAGGGAGGTTCTTGGGAACTTCCAGACCCACTGTCCCTGGGTGTGGGTCTGGGTCTTGGTCTCTTGCTCCAGGAAAATGGATGGACTCTGGTCTAATTTCCTAATTTAGCCTAGCATGATAAATCTATGATATCTATCTTGTCTCCCTAGATGTGAAAGGCCTAGTTACAGGTTTGTAATCTTGATCAACTGAGCAGTGTTTACTCAGTGATGATTCAGGGACACCTGGCCCTGAAGCAGATAAAAACCTGGCCATCTCTGCTGTTTAACTGTGGATTACTGCGGAGGTGTGTGAACTTCTAAAGCGAAGGGCAAAGGGACAGCAAGGGGCAAACTTTCCTGGGCAATCAGAGAGGCAAAGCGTACACACGCCTAGAAAATCCTCAACCACTTCAGGAACAGCGGTGACGTACGGCACATGTGGCAGAGCATACAACCTGTTACCAACTACAAGACATCATCACATGCCTGTGACAGTGAAGGGTCACTTCCATATGCGCTAAATAGCTTCTACAATCAGTTCGACATGTAGAACTACGTGACAGCAAGGAAAACCTAGTTTTATTCGGTGAAAATTTTACATTTTAGCAAAAAGATTATTATTACTTATCCCAACATTCAATCTAGTCTAGCCCAAACCCATTTTTTTAGTTTTTTTACAAAATAATTTTCATTTATAACATATAACATATAATCTTAATATAACATTTTAAAATTGTTTTTTTTTGTCTAATGTTTTCAGCTGATTGTATTTCTTTTTAAGCATCACAACTCCACAAAACAACTCCTGCATGTCCATGTTTTTGTAACTACAAAACAATAAAGCCACTATGGACAGTGTTTAAAACTTTTTTTTTTTTATATATAAGAATGTAGACACTTGGACTGTTGTAGCTCCTATAGGTCACAATCATTTGGTAACCTATAAGATTAATGATTTTGGCATCGGTTTAACTATCAAATAAAATAAAATACATCACAACATAATATCATGTAGTAGCATAATTATCACAGAGACGCCACAAAACTTTTGGTATACCTTGATGCATCTCTTCATTGTGTGCCCACATTGTTTCTCCTCTGATATTACTACACATTAAAGCTTTTTTCTCCGGTACAGTATAAAAAAAATGTATAAGGCGCCATATACGGCTTAAATCAAACTTCATTCATGCACATACATGAAACACTAGCATACACATATATGAAACTGTCACACATACATACATATATGTTACTAACTGCTCAAACAACTACATATGAAATGCCATGCACACCTATTAGACACACAAAGACACACAAACTCTGTGTGCACATAAAATTCTTTGGTTTCTCGTGACATCTCGTCAACAGACAGAACATTTCATTTCTGGGGTGGCTGAGGACCTTCATGATCTTCCTGGCCTTGGTGCAGCACCGCTTGCTGTATATTGAGTGCAGGTCAGGGAGCTCGGTGCGGATGATGCGCTCAGCTGAACGCACCATCCTCTGTAGAGCTCGTCTGGGCTCCAGGCGAATGGCAACAGGCGCCACCGAGCTCCTGTTGATGACGGAGGTCTGGTAGTTCCTCTTCTGCTTTGTACTAAAGTCCACTATCAACACCTTTGTCTTGCTGACGTTCAGGAGGAGATTGGCCCTCTGGCACCATTTTCCAGATTTCCAATCTCATCTAGGTAGGCCGTCTCATTGTTGTTCGTGATCAAGCCCACCACTACGGTGTCGTCAGCAAACTTGATGACTTGGTTGGTAGTGGCCATGCAGTCGTATGTGTACAAAGAGACAGCAGGGGGCTCAGAACACAAACTTGGGGGGCTCCAGTGCTGAGAGTGAGGAAGGCTGAGACATGTCCGCACATCCTTACTGCCTGTGCTCTGCCAGTTAGGAAAATGGAGATCCACTGACTCATAGATGAGCTGAGTCCCAGGTGCTTCATCTTGGTGGTTAAGTGTGGAGGGAATTATGGTATTAAATCATGAGCTCTGGTTGATGAAGAGCATTTTAAAATAATTCCCTACTTCGAGTGTCCAGGTGATTGAAAGATGTATGGAGGAGATGAGAGATGGCATCATCTGTAGAGCGGTTCGGGTGGTTTGCAAACTGTAATGGGTCCAGTGTATCAGGTAGTGAAGAAACGTCCCCCGACCAGCCGTTCAAGACATTTTATTACAACTTAGGTGTGGGATACAGGGCAATAGTCATTGAGAGAAGCAGGATGGGGTTTCTTCGGAACAGTAACAATGGCAGTGCGAGATCTCAGAGTGTGGCGAATGGTATTATCCAGCCATGGCTCCCGATTGGAAAACGTTCTGATTTTTCAACGGTATTATCTGCTAGTTTGGCCACCGATTAGTCTGTTGAGCGCGCGACCTCCCTCTGAACTGGAACTTTCTGTTTGAGTCTTTGTTGTATTTTGGCATGAAGAAGATGGCGGCATGGTCGGATTTCCCAAACGGAGGGTGAGATTTTGCCTTGTAGCTCTCCTTGACTGTAGTATAGCAATGATCCAGTGTCCTTTCGCCCCTGGTGGGTCAGGTGATGTGTTGATGAAAGTGTTTGAGGTTGGCGCTGTTAAAGTCCCCCGCCACAATGAGCGGAGTGTTGTGTCTGGTGCTGTGTGAGTCCCTAAGGCAGTGTTCGTGTTTGCTTGAGGTGGAGTATAAACGGAGCTGATTATGACCAATGTAATTGATTATTGACCAACTACTTTTCACCAAGGAAAGTAGTACAGTACCAAGTTGGGTGTGGAGGAGCATGTGAGAGGCACAATGCTCGCAGTGTTGCACCAGCTGTTGTTCACCATTAAACACACTCTGCCTCCCCTTGACTTCCCCGAGTCCCGAGACCTTGGAATGTGGTGAACTCGGCCGGCTGGATGGCGTGGTCCAGCACCGCTGGGGTCGGCCAATCTCTCGGTGAAGCAGAGGAGATTGCAGTCTCGAACGTCTGGCCCTGAGGCAGTGCCGGACTGGCCATCTGGAGCAACGGGAGTTTTCTTATTTACTTCCCTAAAAAAGTACTAGTTTACTAGCGTGAGCTAATGCTGCTAGTGATTTTTTTCAGCTTACCTGTTCAGTTTTATTGCAATTCTTTTTACAATCTTGTCCTTATAGTTTTTTATATTTTTTGTCTTGATGTCCTTTCCTTAGTTTCTTTGTTTTATTAATATGACCTAATATATGTTTAGCGATACTTCAAATAATATGTTTAAATAGCATTGATTTCTGCATTGTGTTATATCTTTGTTAACATTAATTATCTCTACATTAATGAGCCAGTGTATTATGATGTGGGATGTGGTTGGCCGAGAAGTCCAGGGCCACTTTTTGCTTCCAGTCCGCCCCCACCTTGAGACCATCGAGTTTGTTCTCCAGTGACTGGACGTTGGCGAGCAGGATGCTAGGCAGAGGTGTGCTGTGTGCACGGGCTCTCACCCTATTTCTGACGCCGGCTCGTTTCCCTTGAAACGCTTTGCTTCATGTCCTTTGTTTTCCCTCAGGATCTCACTCGGCCAGCTTGGATCCAGAGACAAAAACAAAAACAAAGTAAAAGGGTTCGGAGCAGTTGTGACGGCAGCCGATCTCACCACCGCCATCTTGAAACAGACACACAGAAACTACTTATCCTACACAAAAAGTACACATCCTACACAAAGACACACACAGTACACATCCAACACACACCCTATGCTTATGCTATGACTGGCCCAAGCGCCTCCTCCATTACAGTCGACATCAAGCACTCACTAGCAATAATGCAAGCAAAGACAATGTCCAACTATGACGATGCCTTAAACTTGTGCCATATTTAGTGACATCATTTTCAAAAGCCATACTGGTTGTATGGTGCACCTGGTGCCGATGGCACTGGTGCTTGGGCTCATCCCCTAAGACCCACGAGTGTTCCTCGCTTGACCGTGCATACGGAAGCCCCATCATGATATTGGTGGCAAAGAACTCCAGAGTGCTGCACAGGACTGCCTTGAGCAAGCTTGAGGTGGGGTTTAACTTTATCAACCAGTGCATGACCGATGGTGCGCAACCAAAATTAATCGTTGTTGTATCTTAAATGGCCAGATGTACTTCTTGGCTTCCACCTTTGCCAGGAGGTTCTTTGGGAACTTCCAGACCCATTGTCCTGGGTGAGGCTCTGGGCCATGGTCTCTTCCTCTGGGAACATGTGGCCAAATCGGCTGCAGGGAGCAGATTGATCATACAATCCTAGGTTCTTTTGCAGTTTTGCCCTACCTCTTTGAGAATACTTCCGATAAGTTCACCTGTTTGTAATACACTGGGAAAGGTGGTTGTGGGAGGTTCAGATAGCTCAGACCCTATGACTCTATCTGCTTGACAAGATGTCACTAGTAAACCACGAATTTTAACAAACGCTCTGTGGCCTTCTTTGGAACGCTCACCACTTAGCACATCATAATGCCCTTCAGCCTGTTCCATGTGTTTTACATTACTGGCTGCTTTTCATTCTTTGTGGCTCCTAGCGGAGTTTGTAGCAGACAAGAGGGGTAAGCTGAGCCAGCCAGACTCAGGGTTCCAGGAATTACATACTGTAGCCTAGCATGATAAATCTATGATATCTATCTTGTCTGCCTGGATGTGAAAAGCTTATTAGCAGGTTCTTGCTCTTAATCAACTGACCAGTGTTAAAAGTCGATGATTGAGGGACACCTGGTTCTGAAGCAGGTGAAAACCTGGCCAATAGAAGCAATCTCTGCTCTTCAGGACAGTTTTGAGAACTCTGTTTAGGAAGGCTGCAACATACGGCACCTTCACTGAGTTGGAGGAGTTCACTGTCTCCAAGAACATCATCTCATGACCAACGAAAAACATTCAAGCACTCACATCCAGACTGTGCAACAGCTTCTTTTTGCAAGCCATCTGTTTCCTTAAAAAAATGAGACTGGACTGATAAACAAACACAAATTATTGTGTTACTGTGTGTAAGTTATAGTGTGTGTGTGTTATTGTGCGTGTGTTATTGTGTTTGTGTGTGTGTGTGTGTGTGTTTGTGTGTGTGTTTATTTGTGTGTGTGTGTGTGTGTGTGTGTGTGTGTTTACAAAGTTTTCTAAAAACTTTTTACACTATAATTGCGCTTTTGCATAATATCCATTACTTGTCATTTGCACAAGCCTATTTGATATTTGCTGCAACTTTAAAGGAATTTGTCACATTTACTGTTTCTCCTCCCACTACCTTAACTCATTACCTCATTATATCATTATCACGAAGTATTGAAATGTGTCACGTTGTTGCATTGAGTGACTTTGTCACTCTTTGTCACTATTTGCATGAGCACTTTATGTTGTCTCTTTTTTTGGTATAGAACTTTTTTCTGTTAACTTAAAAATGTCAACCTGTCTTGTCTCAGCCAGTTAAGCTAATTAGGATGCTTAGTAAGCTAGTTAGTTTTTGTTCATTTATGTTGTTAATTTATGTTGGATGTAGGACCTTGGTCCTGGTTCTCCTTATGATGTTGTTCCTCCTCGGCTGTTTAAAGAAGTGTTTCCTACTGTTGGCCCAGCTGTTCTTCCTCTTGTTAACAGTAGTCTCTCTTCAGGTCTGGTACCTAAAACTTTTAAACATGCTGTAATCCAACCTCTCATTAAAAAACCTGTTTTAGATCCCACAGTTCTCGAGAACTACAGACCAATTTCGAAACTTCCCTTTCTTTCTAAAGTGATTGAGAAGATTGTGTACAGTCAATTAATTGCTTTTCTGGGAAAGTATAATATTTTAGAAGTTTTTCAATCTGGTTTTAAAACCTTGCACAGCACTGAGTCAGCTTTGTTAAAAGTGTTTAATGATATATTTTTAGCCACTGACTCCGGTGACTGTGCTGTTCTCGTCCTCTTAGATCTAACTGCTGCATTTGACACAGTGGATCATGAAATTCTGCTTTCTCGTTTGAAGCAGTGGGTGGGCATTAGGGGCATAGCATTGGAGTGGTTCCGATCCTACCTGGCGAACCGAACCGTCTGTGTGTCCCTTGGTGATTGTGTGTCCTCCTTTGCTCCTCTACTACATGGGGTGCCACAGGGATCAGTTTTAGGCCCCCTTCTCTCTTCAATCTATCTGCTTCCACTTGGCTCCATTCTTAGAAAGCATGGCATCTTATTCCACTGTTACGCTGATGATAGTCAGATCTATTTTCCTCTTAAAAAGAAAGATGCCTCGGTGAGACCTTTACTTAGGTGTTTTGAGGAAATAAAGTCCTGGTTGACCCTCAATTTTTTACAACTTAATGAAAAAAAGACAGAGGTGATGGTCTTTGGGGGATCTTCTGAGAACCCTTTTGTGGATCTGGGTTCTTTGTCCCAGTATGTAAAACCAGTCATCTCAAATTTAGGTGTCAAAGTGGATGCGGATCTTAGGTTTGACAGTCAGATTAGGGATGTTGTTAAATCAAGCTTCTTTCAATTGAGAAATCTGGCTAAAATAAAATCTGCTATCCCTAGGGAGCATTTTGAGACAGTAATTCATGCTTTTGTCACCACTCGAATTGATTACTGTAATGCACTCTATGTGGGGGTTAATGCTTCCTCCATTGCTCAACTTCAGCGAGTACAAAATGCTGCCGCACGTCTTTTAACTGGCACACGGAAGTATGAGCACATTTCCCCAATTTTAGCCTCACTTCACTGGCTCCCTGTATATTTGAGGGTTCATTTTAAAATTCTCCTGTTTGCTTTTAAAGCATTAAATGGTCTAGCCCCGACCTACCTGTCTGAGCTGCTTCACCCATATTCACCCTACCGCTCTCTTAGGTCAGCTGATCAGTGTGCCGAAAACTAAGCGTAAGCTTAGAGGGGATCGGGCTTTCGCTGTTGCAGCTCCAACAATGTGGAATAAATTGCCTTTGCACATTAGACAGGCTTTTTCCCTTGCTGTTTTTAAATCTCTTCTCAAAACCTATTTTTTTTCCATAGCCTTTGATGACTTGCGAGATGCTGGCATTTGATTCACTTGTTTTACTTTACTTATCTTATTTACTCTACTTTGTGTCATTTGTTCTTATTATACAGTGGTGTAAAAAAACTATTTGCCCCCTTCCTGATTTCTTATTCTTTTGCATGTTTGTCACACAAAATGTTTCTGATCATCAAACACATTTAACTATTAGTCAAACATAACACAAGTAAACACAAAATGCAGTTTTTAAATGATGGTTTTTATTATTTAGGGAGAAAAAAAATCCAAATCTACATGGCCCTGTGTGAAAAAGTAATTGCCCCCTGAACCTAATAACTGGTTGGGCCACCCTTAGCAGCATAACTGCAATCAAGCGTTTGTGATAACTTGCAATGAGTCTTTTACAGCGCTCTGGAGGAATTTTGGCCCACTCATCTTTGCAGAATTGTTGTAATTCAGCTTTATTTGAGGGTTTTCTAGCTTTTTAAGGTCATGCCACAACATCTCAATAGGATTCAGGTCAGGACTTTGACTAGGCAGTGGCCTAAGTCTTAACTTTTGTCTTCATTTTGTTTTTCTTCAGCCATTCAGAGGTGGATTTGCTGGTGTGTTTTGGGTCATTGTCCTGCTGCAGCACCCAAGATCGCTTCAGCTTGAGTTGACGAACAGATGGCCGGACATTCTCCTTCAGGATTTTTTGGTACACAGTAGAATTCATGGTTCCATCTATCACAGCAAGCCTTTCAGGTCCTGAAGCAGCAAAACAACCCCAGACCATCACACTACCACCACCATATTTTACTGTTGGTATGATGTTCTTTTTCTGAAATGCTGTGTTACTTTTACGCCAGATGTAACGGGACACGCACCTTCCAAAAAGTTCAACTTTTGTCTCGTCGGTCCACAAGGTATTTTCCAAAATGTCTTGCCAATCAGTGAGATGTTTTTTTAGCAAATTGAGACGAGCCTTAATGTTCTTTTTGCTTAAAAGTGGTTTGAGCCTTGGAAATCTGCCATGCAGGCCGTTTTTGCCCAGTCTCTTTCTTATGGTGGAGTCGTAAACACTGACATTAATTAGGGCAAGTGAGGCCTGCAGTTCTTTAGATGTTGTCCTGGGGTCTTTTGTGGCCTCTTGGATAAGTTGTCTCTGCGCTCTTGGGGTAATTTTGGTCGGCCGGCCACTCCTGGGAAGGTTCACCACTGTTCCATGTTTTTGCCATTTGTGGATAATGGCTCTCACTGTGGTTCGCTGGAGTCCCAAAGCTTTAGAAATGGCTTTATAACCTTTAACAGACTGATAGATCTCAATTACTTTTGTTCTCATTTGTTCCTGAATTTCTTTGGATCTTGGCATGATGTCTAGCTTTTGAGGTACTTTTAGTCTACTTCTCTGTGTCAGGTAGCTCCAATTTAAGTGATTTCTTGATTGAAACAGGTGTGGCAGAATCAGGCCTGGGGGTGACTACAGAAATTGAACTCAGGTCTGATAAACCACAGTTAAGGTATTTTTTAACAAGGGGGGCAATCACTTTTTCACACAGGGCCATGTAGATTTGGAGTTTTTTTCTCCCTTAATAACGTAAACCTTCATTTAAAAACTGCATTTTGTGTTCATTTATGTTTTTTTTTGACTAATAGTTAACGTTTTTGATGAGCAGAAACATTTACGTGTGACAAACATGCAAAAGAATAAGAAATCAGGAAGGGGGCAAATAGTTTTTCACACCACTGTATAGTTGCTTTTTTAAATTTTTTTTTATGTCTTTTATTTGATTCTGTACAGCACTTTGGTCCAGTGTGGGTTTGTAAAGTGCTTTATAAATAAAGTTGATATGGTATGGTCCTGGAGGAAGTTGGTTTCGTTTAACTGTGTACTAAACTGTATATGGTTGAAAGAAAAATAAAATTCTACTTGAACTTGGTACCACACATAAAGCAAACAACAAGCTAAAGACCCATGATTAGTTTTGACCCGCATGTGAAAGCCTACACCTAGAAATTGGGGCACGCCCCATTCCTGGGATGCTGGGGTCCAGTTCGATGTGTCTCTCCACTACAGAAACATTAGCTCACACTGTCCCCAGGCTGACCCTCCATCAGAAGTAGTCATTGGGGCAGGCGGACGTCCGTAAGCCACCATTTCCCCATGGTTCCTCTTTTCTGTCCCTGCTCACCACTTACTGAAGGAGTCCTTATTATTTTCTTCTATAAACTATAAACAATGTGAAGTATATGTAATATGTAATAAAAATATATTCTTATTTCGTATTTATTTAAACGTTTTCTTATTTATACTGTATTTTTAAAAATTATTATAGTCATATTAATATTCTTAGTCATAGGAAGTTGTAAAAGCATTTTTTTTAATATCATATTGTATATGGCTGTGTATGTGACAAATTAAATTAAAATTTCATTTGAAATAAAAATTCATTTAAATTAACATTGGTGATACGGTCCCTTTTTTTAACTTTTTTTTTAACTATTATATAAATGTCATGTTCGCAACTTCCGTCATTCATATTGCTTCCTTTTTAGCTGTATTTAACCACATAAGCGTGTAAATCTGCTTTCGAATAAAAAGAAAATCAGATTTCTCATAATGACTTATTATGAACATGTAGAAATCTTCATGTAATGAAATCTTTTGGATTATTTGACCGAGGTCAATTTACTGATTGTTTGGTAAACAATGACGTGTGTAAATTCTAATTCATTATTAATGTGTCAAACACTACTTTTTAGAACTTTATTTTACTCAACGATGTACAAGTGTTGCAAGATCTCTGGGGTTCTAAGCTTGAACAATGTGTAGAACTCGCATGCTTTGTGCGTCTGCTTACCAATAATAATTATAAAATATCATAATTAGAACTAATAATCAATATAAGTGTTTTAAGTGATAAGTTCCTTAATTCTAATTTATTTTATTTTAAGTTAAATCTTTAAAGTTGTCTTTTTGTTGACAATTTGTCAAAACAAATTTGATGGCATATTAAACAATAATAAAAATGTCATAAACATGATTGAATTACTAGAACGATGTATTTCAATTGAAGTAATTCCTTGTTCCATGTTTACAAAATCTCAAAAATTTTAATGTATATTAAAAATGTCTTTCAGACAATTCGTCATTCATTATATGCATAATTTCAGCATCAGCAGTATAATTTCAGCATCAGCAGCCAAAAAGAATGATGAGATCTAGCATAAATGTTGAAAAAAACATTTGTTTGTTAATCTTTTTTCACATTTTAATGAATAAAAATGTATATGGCTTATCTCAGCGTAACAATGCAAAAAATCTAATAAATGATCAACTCCACAACATTCATGCATTTTGGCATACATGTTGAAAAAAAATTTTTGTTATTGTTTTTAAGATCTTGACCATGAAAACTGTATATAAACTCGTTGTGTGAGAAAAACGCTTACCTGAGCTCGTACAGTGCTAATTTTGACAACATTCATGAATTTTGGCATGCATGTTGAAAAAAATTTTTTTGTTATTGTCTTTACGATTTTGACTATGAAAACTGCATATAAACTGGTTTTGTATGTTTTAAAATGACCATACATTAGTTGTGTGAGAAAACCGCTTTCCTGAGCTCGTACAGCGCTAAGAACGCAGCAAACGCTTTATCACCATCTAAAAATCTTATATATCTAATTTTGACAACATTCATGCATTTTGGCAAACGTTAAAAAAAACACTTTTTTGTTATCCTTTGTCACATTTTGATGCTTAAAAATCTAATAAATGATCATCTCCACAACATTAATGCATTCTGGCATATTCTTCTTCACATTTTGAAGCATAAAAAGTCTTATAAACTCGTTTTGTATGTTTTACAATGACCATGCATTAGTTGTGTGAGATATCTAACAAATGATCATCTCCACAACATTCTTGCATTCTGGCATACATGCTGAAAAACAACTTTTTCGTTATTCTTGTTCACATTTTGAAGCATAAAAAGTCTTATAAACCCGTTTTGTACGTTTTACAATGACCAGGCATTAGTTGTGAGGGAAAACTGCTTTCCTGAGCACGTACAGCGCTAAGAACGCAGCAAACGCTTTATCACCATCTAAAAATCTTATATATCTAATTTTGACAACATTCATACATTTTGGCAAACATGTTGAAATACAAGTTTTTTGTTATTCTTTGTCACATTTTGAGCTTAAAAATCTAATAAATTATCATCTCCACAACATTCATGCATTCTGGCACACATGCTGAAAAACAACTTTTTCGTTATTCTTGTTCACATTTTGAAGCAAAAAAAGTATTAGAAACTCGTTTTGTTTGTTTTACAATGACCAGGCATTAGTTGTGAGGGAAAACTGCTTTCCTGAGCTCGTTCAGCGCTAAGAACGCAGCAAACGCATAATCACCATCTAAAAATCTTATATATCTAATTTTGACAACATTCATGCATTTTGGCAAACATGGTGAAATACAAGTTTTTTGTAGTTCTTTGTCACATTTAGATGCTTAAAAATCTGATAAATGATCATTTCCACAACACTCATGCATTCTGGCATACATGCTGCAAAACAACTTTTTCGTTATTCTTGTTTACATTTTGAAGCAAAAAAAGTATTAGAAACTTGTTTTGTATGTTTTACAATCAACGGGCATTAGTTGTGAGGGAAACCTGCTTTTCTTGAGCACGTACAGCGCTAAGAACGCAGCAAACGCATAATCACCATCTAAAAATCTTTTATATCTAATTTTGACAACATTCATGCATTTTGGCAAACATGGTGAAATACAAGTTTTTTGTTATTCTTTGTCACATTTAGATGCTTAAAAATCTGATAAATGATCATTTCCACAACACTAATGCATTCTGGCATACATGCTGCAAAACAACTTTTTCGTTATTCTTGTTCACATTTTGAAGCAAAAAAAGTATTAGAAACTTGTTTTGTATGTTTTACAATCGACGAGCATTTGTTGTGAGGGAAAACTGCTTTCCAGAGCACGTACAGCGCTAAGAACGCAGCAAACGCTTTATCACCATCTAAAAATCTTATATATCTAATTTTGACAACATTCATGAATTTTGGCATACATGTGAAAAACATTTTTTTTTGTTATTGTATTTAATATTTTGACTATGAAAACTGTATATAAACTCGTTTTGTATGTTTTACAATGAGCATGCCTTAGTAGTGTGAGAAAACCGCTTTCCTGAGCTCGTACAGCGCTAAGAACGCAGCAAACTCTTTATCACCATCGAAAAATCTTATATATCTAATTTTGACAACATTCATGCATTTTGGCAAACATGGTGAAATACAAGTTTTTTGTTGTTCTTTGTCACATTTAGATGCCTAAAAATCTGATAAATGATCATTTCCACAATATTCATGCATTCTGGCATACATGCTGCAAAACAACTTTTTCGTTATTCTTGTTCACATTTTGAAGCAAAAAAAGTATTAGAAACTTGTTTTGTATGTTTTACAATCAACGGGCATTAGTTGTGAGGGAAACCTGCTTTTCTTGAGCACGTACAGCGCTAAGAACGCAGCAAACGCTTTATCACCATCTAAAAATCTTATATATCTAATTTTGACAACAATCATGAATTTTGGCATACATGTGAAAAACATTTTTTTTTGTTATTGTATTTAATATTTTGACTATGAAAACTGTATATAAACTCGTTTTGTATGTTTTACAATGACCATTTCTTAGTAGTGTAAGAAAACCGCTTTCCTGAGCTCGTACAGCGCTAAGAACGCAGCAAACGCATAATCACCATCTAAAAATCTTATATATCTAATTTTGACAACATTCATGTATTTTGGCAAACATGGTGAAATACAAGTTTTTTGTTATTCTTTGTCACATTTAGATGCTTAAAAATCTGATAAATGATAATTTCCACAACACTCATGCATTCTGGCATACATGCTGCAAAACAACTTTTTCGTTATTCTTGTTCACATTTTGAAGCAAAAAAAGTATTAGAAACTTGTTTTGTATGTTTTACAATCGACGAGCATTTGTTGTGAGGGAAAACTGCTTTCCTGAGCACGTACAGCGCTAAGTACGCAGCAAACGCTTCATCACCATCTAAAAATCTTATATATCTAATTTTGACAACATTCATGAATTTTGGCATACATGTGAAAAACATTTTTTTTTGTTATTGTATTTAATATTTTGACTATGAAAACTGTATATAAACTCGTTTGGTATGTTTTACAATGACCATTTCTTAGTAGTGTGACGAAACCGCTTTCCTGAGCTCGTACAGCGCTAAGAAGGCAGCAAACGCTTTATCACCATCTAAAAATCTTATATGTCTAATTTTGACAACATTCATGCATTTTGGCAAACATGGTGAAATACAAGTTTTTTGTTGTTCTTTGTCACATTTAGATGCCTAAAAATCTGATAAATGATCATTTCCACAATATTCATGCATTCTGGCATACATGCTGCAAAACAACTTTTTCGTTATTCTTGTTTACATTTTGAAGCAAAAAAAGTATTAGAAACTTGTTTTGTATATTTTACAATCAACGGGCATTAGTTGTGAGGGAAACCTGCTTTTCTTGAGCACGTACAGCGCTAAGAACGCAGCAAACGCTTTATCACCATCTAAAAATCTTATATATCTAATTTTGACAACATTCATGAATTTTGGCATACATGTGAAAAACATTTTTTTTTGTTATTGTATTTAATATTTTGACTATGAAAACTGTATATAAACTCGTTTGGTATGTTTTACAATGACCATTTCTTAGTAGTGTGACAAAACCGCTTTCCTGAGCTCGTACAGCGCTAAGAACGCAGCAAACGCTTTATCACCATCTAAAAATCTTATATGTCTAAATTTGACAAAATTCATGCATTTTGGCAAACATGGTGAAATACAAGTTTTTTGTTTTTCTTTGTCACATTTAGATGCCTAAAAATCTGATAAATGATCATTTCCACAATATTCATGCATTCTGGCATACATGCTGCAAAACAACTTATTCGTTATTCTTGTTCACATTTTGAAGCAAAAAAAGTATTAGAAACTTGTTTTGTATGTTTTACAATGACCATTTCTTAGTAGTGTGAGAAAACCGCTTTCCTGAGCTCGTACAGCGCTAAGAACGCAGCAAACGATTTATCACCATCTTAAAAAGTCTAATGAATGATCATCTACACAACATTCATGTGTTTTGGCAAACATGTTGAAAAACCACTTTTTTGTTATTCCTTGTCACATTTTGATGCTTAAAAATCTTATAAATGATAATTTTCACAACATTCATGCATTCTGGCATACATGTAAAAAAAACAACTTTTTTGTTATTGTTTTTAGGATTTTGACCATGAAAACTGTATATAAACTCGTTTTGTATGTTTTACAATGACCATTTCTTAGTAGTGTGAGAAAACCGCTTTCCTGAGCTCGTACAGCGCTAAGAACGCAGCAAACGCATAATCACCATCTAAAAATCTTATATATCTAATTTTGACAACATTCATGAATTTTGGCATACATGTGAAAAACATTTTTTTTTGTTATTGTATTTAATATTTTGACTATGAAAACTGTATATAAACTCGTTTGGTGTGTTTTACAATGACCATTTCTTAGTAGTGTGAGAAAACCGCTTTCCTGAGCTCGTACAGCGCTAAGAACGCAGCAAACGCTTTATCACCATCTAAAAATCTTATATGTCTAAATTTGACAACATTCATGCATTTTGGCAAACATGGTGAAATACAAGTTTTTTGTTGTTCTTTGTCACATTTAGATGCCTAAAAATCTGATAAATGATCATTTCCACAATATTCATGCATTCTGGCATCCATGCTGCAAAACAACTTTTTCGTTATTCTTGTTTACATTTTGAAGCAAAAAAAGTATTAGAAACTTGTTTTGTATGTTTTACAATGACCATTTCTTAGTAGTGTGAGAAAACCGCTTTCCTGAGCTCGTACAGCGCTAAGAACGCAGCAAACGATTTATCACCATGTTAAAAAGTCTAATGAATGATCATCTACACAACATTCATGTGTTTTGGCAAACATGTTGAAAAACCACTTTTTTGTTATTCCTTGTCACATTTTGATGCTTAAAAATCTTATAAATGATAATTTTCACAACATTCATGCATTCTGGCATACATGTAAAAAAAACAACTTTTTTGTTATTGTTTTTAGAATTTTTGACCATGAAAACTGTATATAAACTCGTTTTGTATGTTTTACAATGACCATTTCTTAGTAGTGTGAGAAAACCGCTTTCCTGAGCTCGTACAGCGCTAAGAACGCAGCAAACGCTTTATCACCATCTAAAAATCTTATATATCTAATTTTGACAACAATCATGAGTTTTGGCAAACATGGTGAAATACAAGTTTTTTGTTGTTCTTTGTCACATTTAGATGCCTAAAAATCTGATAAATGATCATTTCCACAATATTCATGCATTCTGGCATACATGCTGCAAAACAACTTTTTCGTTATTCTTGTTTACATTTTGAAGCAAAAAATGTATTAGAAACTTGTTTTGTATGTTTTACAATGACCATTTCTTAGTAGTGTGAGAAAACCGCTTTCCTGAGCTCGTACAGCGCTAAGAACGCAGCAAACGCTTTATCACCATCTAAAAATCTTATATATCTAATTTTGACCACAATCATGAATTTTGGCATACATGTGAAAAACATTATTTTTTGTTATTGTATTTAATATTTTGACTATGAAAACTGTATATAAACTCGTTTTGTATGTTTTACAATGACCATTTCTTGGTAGTGTGAGAAAACCGCTTTCCTGAGCTCGTACAGCGCTAAGAACGCAGCAAACGCATAATCACCATCTAAAAATCTTATATATCTAATTTTGACAACATTCATGTATTTTGGCAAACATGGTGAAATACAAGTTTTTTGTTATTCTTTGTCACATTTAGATGCTTAAAAATCTGATAAATGATAATTTCCACAACACTCATGCATTCTGGCATACATGCTGCAAAACAACTTTTTCGTTATTCTTGTTCACATTTTGAAGCAAAAAAAGTATTAGAAACTTGTTTTGTATGTTTTACAATGACCATTTCTTAGTAGTGTGAGAAAACCGCTTTCCTGAGCTCGTACAGCGCTAAGAACGCAGCAAACGATTTATCACCATGTTAAAAAGTCTAATGAATGATCATCTACACAACATTCATGTGTTTTGGCAAACATGTTGAAAAACCACTTTTTTGTTATTCCTTGTCACATTTTGATGCTTAAAAATCTTATAAATGATAATTTTCACAACATTCATGCATTCTGGCATACATGTAAAAAAAACAACTTTTTTGTTATTGTTTTTAGAATTTTTGACCATGAAAACTGTATATAAACTCGTTTTGTATGTTTTACAATGACCATTTCTTAGTAGTGTGAGAAAACCGCTTTCCTGAGCTCGTACAGCGCTAAGAACGCAGCAAACGCTTTATCACCATCTAAAAATCTTATATATCTAATTTTGACAACAATCATGAATTTTGGCAAACATGGTGAAATACAAGTTTTTTGTTGTTCTTTGTCACATTTAGATGCCTAAAAATCTGATAAATGATCATTTCCACAATATTCATGCATTCTGGCATACATGCTGCAAAACAACTTTTTCGTTATTCTTGTTTACATTTTGAAGCAAAAAATGTATTAGAAACTTGTTTTGTATGTTTTACAATGACCATTTCTTAGTAGTGTGAGAAAACCGCTTTCCTGAGCTCGTACAGCGCTAAGAACGCAGCAAACGATTTATCACCATCTTAAAAAGTCTAATGAATGATCATCTACACAACATTCATGTGTTTTGGCAAACACGTTGAAAAACCACTTTTTTGTTATTCCTTGTCACATTTTGATGCTTAAAAATCTTATAAATGATAATTTTCACAACATTCATGCATTCTGGCATACATGTAAAAAAAACAACTTTTTTGTTATTGTTTTTAGGATTTTGACCATGAAAACTGTATATAAACTCGTTTTGTATGTTTTACAATGACCATTTCTTAGTAGTGTGAGAAAACCGCTTTCCTGAGCTCGTACAGCGCTAAGAACGCAGCAAACGCTTTATCACCATCTAAAAATCTTATATATCTAATTTTGACAACAATCATGAATTTTGGCAAACATGGTGAAATACAAGTTTTTTGTTGTTCTTTGTCACATTTAGATGCCTAAAAACCTGATAAATGATCATTTCCACAATATTCATGCATTCTGGCATACATGCTGCAAAACAACTTTTTCGTTATTCTTGTTTACATTTTGAAGCAAAAAATGTATTAGAAACTTGTTTTGTATGTTTTACAATGACCATTTCTTAGTAGTGTGAGAAAACCGCTTTCCTGAGCTCGTACAGCGCTAAGAACGCAGCAAACGATTTATCACCATCTTAAAAAGTCTAATGAATGATCATCTACACAACATTCATGTGTTTTGGCAAACATGTTGAAAAACCACTTTTTTGTTATTCCTTGTCACATTTTGATGCTTAAAAATCTTATAAATGATAATTTTCACAACATTCATGCATTCTGGCATACATGTAAAAAAAACAACTTTTTTGTTATTGTTTTTAGGATTTTGACCATGAAAACTGTATATAAACTCGTTTTGTATGTTTTACAATGACCATTTCTTAGTAGTGTGAGAAAACCGCTTTCCTGAGCTCGTACAGCGCTAAGATTGCAGCAAACGCTTTATCACCATCTAAAAATCTTATATATCTAATTTTGACCACAATCATGAATTTTGGCATACATGTGAAAAACATTATTTTTTGTTATTGTATTTAATATTTTGACTATGAAAACTGTATATAAACTCGTTTTGTATGTTTTACAATGACCATTTCTTGGTAGTGTGAGAAAACCGCTTTCCTGAGCTCGTACAGCGCTAAGAACGCAGCAAACGCATAATCACCATCTAAAAATCTTATATATCTAATTTTGACAACATTCATGTATTTTGGCAAACATGGTGAAATACAAGTTTTTTGTTATTCTTTGTCACATTTAGATGCTTAAAAATCTGATAAATGATAATTTCCACAACACTCATGCATTCTGGCATACATGCTGCAAAACAACTTTTTCGTTATTCTTGTTCACATTTTGAAGCAAAAAAAGTATTAGAAACTTGTTTTGTATGTTTTACAATGACCATTTCTTAGTAGTGTGAGAAAACCGCTTTCCTGAGCTCGTACAGCGCTAAGAACGCAGCAAACGATTTATCACCATCTTAAAAAGTCTAATGAATGATCATCTACACAACATTCATGTGTTTTGGCAAACATGTTGAAAAACCACTTTTTTGTTATTCCTTGTCACATTTTGATGCTTAAAAATCTTATAAATGATAATTTTCACAACATTCATGCATTCTGGCATACATGTAAAAAAAACAACTTTTTTGTTATTGTTTTTAGGATTTTGACCATGAAAACTGTATATAAACTCGTTTTGTATGTTTTACAATGACCATTTCTTAGTAGTGTGAGAAAACCGCTTTCCTGAGCTCGTACAGCGCTAAGATTGCAGCAAACGCTTTATCACCATCTAAAAATCTTATATATCTAATTTTGACCACAATCATGAATTTTGGCATACATGTGAAAAACATTATTTTTTGTTATTGTATTTAATATTTTGACTATGAAAACTGTATATAAACTCGTTTTGTATGTTTTACAATGACCATTTCTTAGTAGTGTGAGAAAACCGCTTTCCTGAGCTCGTACAGCGCTAAGAACGCAGCAAACGCATAATCACCATCTAAAAATCTTATATGTCTAAATTTGACAACATTCATGCATTTTGGCAAACATGGTGAAATACAAGTTTTTTGTTATTCTTTGTCACATTTAGATGCTTAAAAATCTGATAAATGATCATTTCCACAACACTCATGCATTCTGGCATACATGCTGCAAAACAACTTTTTCGTTATTCTTGTTCACATTTTGAAGCAAAAAAAGTATTAGAAACTTGTTTTGTATGTTTTACAATCGACGAGCATTTGTTGTGAGGGAAAACTGCTTTCCTGAGCACGTACAGCGCTAAGAACGCAGCAAACGCTTTATCACCATCTAAAAATCTTATATATCTAATTTTGACAACATTCATGAATTTTGGCATACATGTGAAAATCATTTTTTTTTGTTATTGTATTTAATATTTTGACTATGAAATCTGTATATAAACTCGTTTGGTGTGTTTTACAATGACCATTTCTTAGTAGTGTGAGAAAACCGCTTTCCTGAGCTCGTACAGCGCTAAGAACGCAGCAAACGCTTTATCACCATCTAAAAATCTTATATGTCTAATTTTGACAACATTCATGCATTTTGGCAAACATGGTGAAATACAAGTTTTTTGTTGTTCTTTGTCACATTTAGATGCCTAAAAATCTGATAAATGATCATTTCCACAATATTCATGCATTCTGGCATACATGCTGCAAAACAACTTTTTCGTTATTCTTGTTTACATTTTGAAGCAAAAAAAATATTAGAAACTTGTTTTGTATGTTTTACAATCAACGGGCATTAGTTGTGAGGGAAACCTGCTTTTCTTGAGCATGTACAGCGCTAAGAACGCAGCAAACGCTTTATCACCATCTAAAAATCTTATATATCTAATTTTGACAACAATCATGAATTTTGGCATACATGTGAAAAACATTATTTTTTGTTATTGTATTTAATATTTTGACTATGAAAACTGTATATAAACTCGTTTTGTATGTTTTACAATGACCATTTCTTAGTAGTGTGAGAAAACCGCTTTCCTGAGCTCGTACAGCGCTAAGAACGCAGCAAACGCATAATCACCATCTAAAAATCTTATATATCTAATTTTGACAACATTCATGAATTTTGGCATACATGTGAAAAAATTTTTTTTTTGTTATTGTATTTAATATTTTGACTATGAAAACTGTATATAAACTCGTTTTGTATGTTTTACAATGACCATTTCTTAGTAGTGTGACAAAACCGCTTTCGTGAGCTCGTACAGCGCTAAGAACGCAGCAAACGCTTTATCACCATCTAAAAATCTTATATGTCTAAATTTGACAACATTCATGCATTTTGGCAAACATGGTGAAATACAAGTTTTTTGTTATTCTTTGTCACATTTAGATGCTTAAAAATCTGATAAATGATCATTTCCACAACACTCATGCATTCTGGCATACATGCTGCAAAACCACTTTTTCGTTATTCTTGTTCACATTTTGAAGCAAAAAAAGTATTAGAAACTTGTTTTGTATGTTTTACAATCGACGAGCATTTGTTGTGAGGGAAAACTGCTTTCCTGAGCACGTACAGCGCTAAGAACGCAGCAAACGCTTTATCACCATCTAAAAATCTTATATATCTAATTTTGACAACATTCATGAATTTTGGCATACATGTGAAAATCATTTTTTTTTGTATTGTATTTAATATTTTGACTATGAAATCTGTATATAAACTCGTTTGGTGTGTTTTACAATGACCATTTCTTAGTAGTGTGAGAAAACCGCTTTCCTGAGCTCGTACAGCGCTAAGAACGCAGCAAACGCTTTATCACCATCTAAAAATCTTATATGTCTAATTTTGACAACATTCATGCATTTTGGCAAACATGGTGAAATACAAGTTTTTTGTTGTTCTTTGTCACATTTAGATGCCTAAAAATCTGATAAATGATCATTTCCACAATATTCATGCATTCCGGCATACATGCTGCAAAACAACTTTTTCGTTATTCTTGTTTACATTTTGAAGCAAAAAAAATATTAGAAACTTGTTTTGTATGTTTTACAATCAACGGGCATTAGTTGTGAGGGAAACCTGCTTTTCTTGAGCACGTACAGCGCTAAGAACGCAGCAAACGCTTTATCACCATCTAAAAATCTTATATATCTAATTTTGACAACATTCATGAATTTTGGCATACATGTGAAAAACATTATTTTTTGTTATTGTATTTAATATTTTGACTATGAAAACTGTATATAAACTCGTTTTGTATGTTTTACAATGACCATTTCTTAGTAGTGTGAGAAAACCGCTTTCCTGAGCTCGTACAGCGCTAAGAACGCAGCAAACGCATAATCACCATCTAAAAATCTTATATATCTAATTTTGACAACATTCATGAATTTTGGCATACATGTGAAAAAAATTTTTTTTTGTTATTGTATTTAATATTTTGACTATGAAAACTGTATATAAACTCGTTTTGTATGTTTTACAATGACCATTTCTTAGTAGTGTGACAAAACCGCTTTCCTGAGCTCGTACAGCGCTAAGAACGCAGCAAACGCTTTATCACCATCTAAAAATCTTATATGTCTAAATTTGACAACATTCATGCATTTTGGCAAACATGGTGAAATACAAGTTTTTTGTTATTCTTTGTCACATTTAGATGCTTAAAAATCTGATAAATGATCATTTCCACAACACTCATGCATTCTGGCATACATGCTGCAAAACAACTTTTTCGTTATTCTTGTTCACATTTTGAAGCAAAAAAAGTATTAGAAACTTGTTTTGTATGTTTTACAATCGACGAGCATTTGTTGTGAGGGAAAACTGCTTTCCTGAGCACGTACAGCGCTAAGAACGCAGCAAACGCTTTATCACCATCTAAAAATCTTATATATCTAATTTTGACAACATTCATGAATTTTGGCATACATGTGAAAATCATTTTTTTTTGTTATTGTATTTAATATTTTGACTATGAAATCTGTATATAAACTCGTTTGGTGTGTTTTACAATGACCATTTCTTAGTAGTGTGAGAAAACCGCTTTCCTGAGCTCGTACAGCGCTAAGAACGCAGCAAACGCTTTATCACCATCTAAAAATCTTATATGTCTAATTTTGACAACATTCATGCATTTTGGCAAACATGGTGAAATACAAGTTTTTTGTTGTTCTTTGTCACATTTAGATGCCTAAAAATCTGATAAATGATCATTTCCACAATATTCATGCATTCTGGCATACATGCTGCAAAACAACTTTTTCGTTATTCTTGTTTACATTTTGAAGCAAAAAAAATATTAGAAACTTGTTTTGTATGTTTTACAATCAACGGGCATTAGTTGTGAGGGAAACCTGCTTTTCTTGAGCACGTACAGCGCTAAGAACGCAGCAAACGCTTTATCACCATCTAAAAATCTTATATATCTAATTTTGACAACAATCATGAATTTTGGCATACATGTGAAAAACATTATTTTTTGTTATTGTATTTAATATTTTGACTATGAAAACTGTATATAAACTCGTTTTGTATGTTTTACAATGACCATTTCTTAGTAGTGTGAGAAAACCGCTTTCCTGAGCTCGTACAGCGCTAAGAACGCAGCAAACGCATAATCACCATCTAAAAATCTTATATATCTAATTTTGACAACATTCATGAATTTTGGCATACATGTGAAAAAAATTTTTTTTTGTTATTGTATTTAATATTTTGACTATGAAAACTGTATATAAACTCGTTTTGTATGTTTTACAATGACCATTTCTTAGTAGTGTGACAAAACCGCTTTCCTGAGCTCGTACAGCGCTAAGAACGCAGCAAACGCTTTATCACCATCTAAAAATCTTATATGTCTAAATTTGACAACATTCATGCATTTTGGCAAACATGGTGAAATACAAGTTTTTTGTTATTCTTTGTCACATTTAGATGCTTAAAAATCTGATAAATGATCATTTCCACAACACTCATGCATTCTGGCATACATGCTGCAAAACAACTTTTTCGTTATTCTTGTTCACATTTTGAAGCAAAAAAAGTATTAGAAACTTGTTTTGTATGTTTTACAATCGACGAGCATTTGTTGTGAGGGAAAACTGCTTTCCTGAGCACGTACAGCGCTAAGAACGCAGCAAACGCTTTATCACCATCTAAAAATCTTATATATCTAATTTTGACAACATTCATGAATTTTGGCATACATGTGAAAAACATTTTTTTTTGTTATTGTATTTAATATTTTGACTATGAAAACTGTATATAAACTCGTTTGGTATGTTTTACAATGACCATTTCTTAGTAGTGTGACAAAACCGCTTTCCTGAGCTCGTACAGCGCTAAGAACGCAGCAAACGCTTCATCACCATCAAAAAATCTTATATGTCTAATTTTGACAACATTCATGAATTTTGGCATACATGTGAAAAACATTTTTTTTTGTTATTGTATTTAATATTTTGACTATGAAAACTGTATATAAACTCGTTTTGTATGTTTTACAATGACCATTTCTTAGTAGTGTGAGAAAACCGCTTTCCTGAGCTCGTACAGCGCTAAGAACGCAGCAAACGCTTTATCACCATCTAAAAATCTTATATGTCTAAATTTGACAACATTCATGCATTTTGGCAAACATGGTGAAATACAAGTTTTTTGTTTTTCTTTGTCACATTTAGATGCCTAAAAATCTGATAAATGATCATTTCCACAATATTCATGCATTCTGGCATACATGCTGCAAAACAACTTATTCGTTATTCTTGTTCACATTTTGAAGCAAAAAAAGTATTAGAAACTTGTTTTGTATGTTTTACAATGACCATTTCTTAGTAGTGTGAGAAAACCGCTTTCCTGAGCTCGTACAGCGCTAAGAACGCAGCAAACGATTTATCACCATCTTAAAAAGTCTAATGAATGATCATCTACACAACATTCATGTGTTTTGGCAAACATGTTGAAAAACCACTTTTTTGTTATTCCTTGTCACATTTTGATGCTTAAAAATCTTATAAATGATAATTTTCACAACATTCATGCATTCTGGCATACATGTAAAAAAAACAACTTTTTTGTTATTGTTTTTAGGATTTTGACCATGAAAACTTTATATTAACTCGTTTTGTATGTTTTACAATGTCGATGCATTAGTTGTGTGAGAAAACCGCTTTTCCGAGATCGTTCAGAACGCAGCAAACGCTTTATCACGCTAACGTTTTGCTGATGTCATGAATCAGCAAGCGCTATTTTGCTTTTTTTGGATTATTATTTATTTATTCATTCATCTTCCTTAAAACATCTGGATTTTAAAGATCTAATAGAACTGAAAACACGTTTCACATTCACCTATCTCAACAGGCGGTCAAATACAAATACACTAACAAGAACACGCGCACTACACACAGTACCCAGACACTACACTTCCTACACAGACCCACACTGCACACACATTCTCTCTCTCTCTTTCTCTCTCTCTCTCTCTCTCGCTCTCACACACACACACACACACCACACCCATCAGACTTTATACCCATACTACACAAACGATGTCCTGCTCATGCCTCTGTGGCATTACTGTCACATTAAAAATTATAAAGACACATCCAGCCATGAGCATGGCATAAAATCATGTCATATATGTTTAAGAGGTCTTGGTGTGCTGGAAAAGTACACGGTTCATGAGGTACACCCAAGAGGCCATGGTACAGGTGCTTGGGCCCACTAATTGTTGCTTGTAACAATTTTTCTTCTTTTTATTTTAAAAGGACACAGGAATAAACTGTGTCTTGGACAACCTTCAACGGATGGTTCTTGGGCAACTCCTAAACCCACTGTACTGTGTTAGGGTCTGGGCCTTGGGGGCGTGCACTGGAAAAATCGGTAGACGACAGGCAAATTGTCTGCACAGACCAGATCCTAAGATCTTTGCGGTGGGTATTGGGCCTGGTTTTTAACGGTAACCCCTTGAGAATGTCTCCTTTAAGTCCAACTGTTTGTAAAACACTGGCATGTGATTGGTTCAGATCGAACAACATACAGTGCTTCAGCGTCATCCACATGCTTTACATTTCTGTGAACCAGAAGGTGGGTCCTAGGAAAGGTCGTGGCAGACAGCAGTGATAAACTGAGCTTGGGGTTTAGGGTAAGTTCCAGGAATACGGACAAATCCTGAACACACACACACTTACCACACATACTTACCACAGACGCAAACACTATACATTTTACAAACACACATACACTGCACACACAAACATTACATAGGCATAGTACACACATATAAACACACACGGTCATTACAAAGACACATAACACACACAATACACATCCTAAATACACACAACAAATCGTACAGACAGACATACATATCATAAACACACACACACACACACACACACACACACACACACAAAAACACACATACACACACACACACACACACATCTCACACACATCACATATCCTACGCATCATACACAAATGATGGCCTACTCAAGCACCTGAGCCATTACAGTCACCACCAAACCCTGACCACATTGAGTGACAGCTAGCAATGGCGTATCAGAAAGACATGTCCGAACATGACGATGGCCTAAACTTATATCATATTTGTTTAAGAGATCTTAGCGTGCTGAAAAGGCACACATGTTGTGATGTGCATCTAAGTGGCGATGGCGCCATTACATTCGCCTCCAAACTCAGCCTACATTGAGTGACAGCTAGCAATGGTGTACCAGAAAGACATCCAGCCATGACGATGTATGTCATATTGGTCAAGAGGTCTTAGTGTGCTGAAAAGGCACACAAATTGTGAGGTGCGTCCAAGTGATGATAGCACAGGTGCTCGGGCCAGCTCATCGTAGCTTGTAACTATTTTTCTTCCTTTCTTTTAAAGGCCTCATGGCCTACTCCTTGGTTTTTACATTCCTTAGGGGCTTGCTCTGGGAACATGGGTAGATGGTAACACAATTGGGTGCAAATTGATTGTAGGAAAAGAAGTAAGCAAATTTTTTTTTGGCCCTAACTCCTTGAGAAGACCTCCTTTAAGCCCACCTGTTTGTGAAACACTGGGGAATGTGCTAGTGAGTGGTTGAGATAGCTCAGGCTTTATGACTCTATGTGCTCGACAAAATGGCACAAGTATCCTACAAGCCTCCTGCAGCCTACTATGGAACGCGCACCTCCTATCACATCCTACAGCCCTTCGGCCGTCTCCATGTGATTTGAATTTTGTAGCGCAAAGGGGGCTCCTAGCAGGAACACACACACATCCTTTACACTCACACACACACACACACACACACACACACACACACACTACAGACAATACATACACTATACACACACAAATACTACACATCATATACAGTACACACACAACCTTCAGACACACACTACACACACACTACATATCCTTTACATACTCAACACACACAAAGACATACCCCACACCCAACCATTTATGCCACACATACAGTAGAAATCCTACACACACACATACACACAATACACAGCCTACACATACCCTACGCATCCTACACAATCCATGATTAATAAAATGACACAGGCCATAAACTTATCACAATGCCTTAAACTTGTACAATATTTTGTGACATTCGTGTCCAGGGTCATTTTAGGGGTCTTAGCATCCTCAAAAGGCACAAAGATGGTGTGGTGCGCCTGGGTGCCGATGGCACTGGTATACTATATTTCTTCTTTAAAAAAAAAAAAGGCCAAGAGACCAGAGTGCTGCACAGGTCTGGCTTGAGGTAGGGTTTATCTTCATCAACCAGAGAGTTAGCGGTGGTACACAACCGAAATTAACCCTTGTTGCATTTTAAATCGCCCGATGTACTTCTTGGCTTCCAACTTCAGAGGGAGGTTCTTGGGAACTTCCAGACCCACTGTCCCTGGGTGAGGGTCTGGGTCTTGGTCTCTTGCTCTGGAAAAATGGATGGACTGTGGCCTAATTGGCTGCACAAAGCAGATTGATCACACAATCCTAGTTTTTTTTGGGGGGGGCGAGGGTGGCAGGTCTTGACCCTACCTCTTTGAAAATACCTCTGATAAGTCCACTTGTTTGTGACCCTATCCGCTTGACAAGATTTCACGAGTAACCCATGCATTTCCACAAACTTACTGCCGCCTTCTATGGAACACCCACCACCTAGCACATCATACAGCCCTTCGGCCTTGTCCATGTGCTTTTCATAGAAATACCTACTGCAGCAAAGCATGGTAATCTCCCTAGATGTGAAAGGCCTAGTTACAGGTTCGTGTTCTTGATCAACTGAGCAGTGTTTACAATTAATGATTCAGGGACACCTGGCCCTGAAGCAGATAAAAACCTGGCCAATAGACGCCATCTCTGCTGTTTAGGACTGTTTTGAGAACACTGACTGAAACAAGTTTAGGAAAGCTGCAACTTATGGCAACTTTGCTGACTTGAAGGAATACGTGACATCAACGACCAGCTAAAATCAAGTTCACCAATGACATCAGTGTCTCCAAAAACATCATCTCACGACCAACCAGAAACTGTGGATTACTGCGGAGGTGTGTGAACTTCTAAAGACCCAAGACACCGCCATCAGAGCAGGGGCCCTGCATTTTAAATGGCCCAATGTACTTCTTGGCCTCCACCTTTAGAGGGAGGTTCTTGGGAACTTCCAGACCCACTGTCCCTGGGTGTGGGTCTGGGTCTTGGTCTCTTGCTCCAGGAAAATGGATGGACTCTGGTCTAATTTCCTAATTTAGCCTAGCATGATAAATCTATGATATCTATCTTGTCTCCCTAGATGTGAAAGGCCTAGTTACAGGTTCGTAATCTTGATCAACTGAGCAGTGTTTACTCAGTGATGATTCAGGGACACCTGGCCCTGAAGCAGATAAAAACCTGGCCATCTCTGCTGTTTAACTGTGGATTACTGCGGAGGTGTGTGAACTTCTAAAGCGAAGGGCAAAGGGACAGCAAGGGGCAAACTTTCCTGGGCAATCAGAGAGGCAAAGCGTACACACGCCTAGAAAATCCTCAACCACTTCAGGAACAGCGGTGACGTACGTGTCGTACGTATGTGGCAGAGCATACAACCTGTTACCAACTACAAGACATCATCACATGCCTGTGACAGTGAAGGGTCACTTCCATATGCGCTAAATAGCTTCTACAATCAGTTCGACATGTAGAACTACGTGACAGCAAGGAAAACCTAGTTTTATTCGGTGAAAATTTTACATTTTAGCAAAAAGATTATTATTACTTATCCCAACATTCAATCTAGTCTAGCCCAAACCCATTTTTTTAGTTTTTTTACAAAATAATTTTCATTTATAACATATAACATATAATCTTAATATAACATTTTAAAATTGTTTTTTTTGTCTAATGTTTTCAGCTGATTGTATTTCTTTTTAAGCATCACAACTCCACAAAACAACTCCTGCATGTCCATGTTTTTGTAACTACAAAACAATAAAGCCACTATGGACAGTGTTTAAAACTTTTTTTTTTTATATATAAGAATGTAGACACTTGGACTGTTGTAGCTCCTATAGGTCACAATCATTTGGTAACCTATAAGATTAATGATTTTGGCATCGGTTTAACTATCAAATAAAATAAAATACATCACAACATAATATCATGTAGTAGCATAATTATCACAGAGACGCCACAAAACTTTTGGTATACCTTGATGCATCTCTTCATTGTGTGCCCACATTGTTTCTCCTCTGATATTACTACACATTAAAGCTTTTTTCTCCGGTACAGTATAAAAAAAATGTATAAGGCGCCATATACGGCTTAAATCAAACTTCATTCATGCACATACATGAAACACTAGCATACACATATATGAAACTGTCACACATACATACATATATGTTACTAACTGCTCAAACAACTACATATGAAATGCCATGCACACCTATTAGACACACAAAGACACACAAACTCTGTGTGCACATAAAATGCTTTGGTTTCTCGTGACATCTCGTCAACAGACAGAACATTTCATTTCTGGGGTGGCTGAGGACCTTCATGATCTTCCTGGCCTTGGTGCAGCACCGCTTGCTGTATATTGAGTGCAGGTCAGGGAGCTCGGTGCGGATGATGCGCTCAGCTGAACGCACCATCCTCTGTAGAGCTCGTCTGGGCTCCAGGCGAATGGCAACAGGCGCCACCGAGCTCCTGTTGATGACGGAGGTCTGGTAGTTCCTCTTCTGCTTTGTACTAAAGTCCACTATCAACACCTTTGTCTTGCTGACGTTCAGGAGGAGATTGGCCCTCTGGCACCATTTTCCAGATTTCCAATCTCATCTAGGTAGGCCGTCTCATTGTTGTTCGTGATCAAGCCCACCACTACGGTGTCGTCAGCAAACTTGATGACTTGGTTGGTAGTGGCCATGCAGTCGTATGTGTACAAAGAGACAGCAGGGGGCTCAGAACACAAACTTGGGGGGCTCCAGTGCTGAGAGTGAGGAAGGCTGAGACATGTCCGCACATCCTTACTGCCTGTGCTCTGCCAGTTAGGAAAATGGAGATCCACTGACTCATAGATGAGCTGAGTCCCAGGTGCTTCATCTTGGTGGTTAAGTGTGGAGGGAATTATGGTATTAAATCATGAGCTCTGGTTGATGAAGAGCATTTTAAAATAATTCCCTACTTCGAGTGTCCAGGTGATTGAAAGATGTATGGAGGAGATGAGAGATGGCATCATCTGTAGAGCGGTTCGGGTAGTTTGCAAACTGTAATGGGTCCAGTGTATCAGGTAGTGAAGAAACGTCCCCCGACCAGCCGTTCAAGACATTTTATTACAACTTAGGTGTGGGATACAGGGCAATAGTCATTGAGAGAAGCAGGATGGGGTTTCTTCGGAACAGTAACAATGGCAGTGCGAGATCTCAGAGTGTGGCGAATGGTATTATCCAGCCATGGCTCCCGATTGGAAAACGTTCTGATTTTTCAACGGTATTATCTGCTAGTTTGGCCACCGATTAGTCTGTTGAGCGCGCGACCTCCCTCTGAACTGGAACTTTCTGTTTGAGTCTTTGTTGTATTTTGGCATGAAGAAGATGGCGGCATGGTCGGATTTCCCAAACGGAGGGTGAGATTTTGCCTTGTAGCTCTCCTTGACTGTAGTATAGCAATGATCCAGTGTCCTTTCGCCCCTGGTGGGTCAGGTGATGTGTTGATGAAAGTGTTTGAGGTTGGCGCTGTTAAAGTCCCCCGCCACAATGAGCGGAGTGTTGTGTCTGGTGCTGTGTGAGTCCCTAAGGCAGTGTTCGTGTTTGCTTGAGGTGGAGTATAAACGGAGCTGATTATGACCAATGTAATTGATTATTGACCAACTACTTTTCACCAAGGAAAGTAGTACAGTACCAAGTTGGGTGTGGAGGAGCATGTGAGAGGCACAATGCTCGCAGTGTTGCACCAGCTGTTGTTCACCATTAAACACACTCTGCCTCCCCTTGACTTCCCCGAGTCCCGAGACCTTGGAATGTGGTGAACTCGGCCGGCTGGATGGCGTGGTCCAGCACCGCTGGGGTCGGCCAATCTCTCGGTGAAGCAGAGGAGATTGCAGTCTCGAACGTCTGGCCCTGAGGCAGTGCCGGACTGGCCATCTGGAGCAACGGGAGTTTTCTTATTTACTTCCCTAAAAAAGTACTAGTTTACTAGCGTGAGCTAATGCTGCTAGTGATTTTTTTCAGCTTACCTGTTCAGTTTTATTGCAATTCTTTTTACAATCTTGTCCTTATAGTTTTTTATATTTTTTGTCTTGATGTCCTTTCCTTAGTTTCTTTGTTTTATTAATATGACCTAATATATGTTTAGCGATACTTCAAATAATATGTTTAAATAGCATTGATTTCTGCATTGTGTTATATCTTTGTTAACATTAATTATCTCTACATTAATGAGCCAGTGTATTATGATGTGGGATGTGGTTGGCTGAGAAGTCCAGGGCCACTTTTTGCTTCCAGTCCGCCCCCGCCTTGAGACCATCGAGTTTGTTCTCCAGTGACTGGACGTTGGCGAGCAGGATGCTAGGCAGAGGTGTGCTGTGTGCACGGGCTCTCACCCTATTTCTGACGCCGGCTCGTTTCCCTTGAAACGCTTTGCTTCATGTCCTTTGTTTTCCCTCAGGATCTCACTCGGCCAGCTTGGATCCAGAGACAAAAACAAAAACAAAGTAAAAGGGTTCGGAGCAGTTGTGACGGCAGCCGATCTCACCACCGCCATCTTGAAACAGACACACAGAAACTACTTATCCTACACAAAAAGTACACATCCTACACAAAGACACACACAGTACACATCCAACACACACCCTATGCTTATGCTATGACTGGCCCAAGCGCCTCCTCCATTACAGTCGACATCAAGCACTCACTAGCAATAATGCAAGCAAAGACAATGTCCAACTATGACGATGCCTTAAACTTGTGCCATATTTAGTGACATCATTTTCAAAAGCCATACTGGTTGTATGGTGCACCTGGTGCCGATGGCACTGGTGCTTGGGCTCATCCCCTAAGACCCACGAGTGTTCCTCGCTTGACCGTGCATACGGAAGCCCCATCATGATATTGGTGGCAAAGAACTCCAGAGTGCTGCACAGGACTGCCTTGAGCAAGCTTGAGGTGGGGTTTAACTTTATCAACCAGTGCATGACCGATGGTGCGCAACCAAAATTAATCGTTGTTGTATCTTAAATGGCCAGATGTACTTCTTGGCTTCCACCTTTGCCAGGAGGTTCTTTGGGAACTTCCAGACCCATTGTCCTGGGTGAGGCTCTGGGCCATGGTCTCTTCCTCTGGGAACATGTGGCCAAATCGGCTGCAGGGAGCAGATTGATCATACAATCCTAGGTTCTTTTGCAGTTTTGCCCTACCTCTTTGAGAATACTTCCGATAAGTTCACCTGTTTGTAATACACTGGGAAAGGTGGTTGTGGGAGGTTCAGATAGCTCAGACCCTATGACTCTATCTGCTTGACAAGATGTCACAAGTAAACCACGAATTTTAACAAACGCTCTGTGGCCTTCTTTGGAACGCTCACCACTTAGCACATCATAATGCCCTTCAGCCTGTTCCATGTGTTTTACATTACTGGCTGCTTTTCATTCTTTGTGGCTCCTAGCGGAGTTTGTAGCAGACAAGAGGGGTAAGCTGAGCCAGCCAGACTCAGGGTTCCAGGAATTACATACTGTAGCCTAGCATGATAAATCTATGATATCTATCTTGTCTGCCTGGATGTGAAAAGCTTATTAGCAGGTTCTTGCTCTTAATCAACTGACCAGTGTTAAAAGTCGATGATTGAGGGACACCTGGTTCTGAAGCAGGTGAAAACCTGGCCAATAGAAGCAATCTCTGCTCTTCAGGACAGTTTTGAGAACTCTGTTTAGGAAGGCTGCAACATACGGCACCTTCACTGAGTTGGAGGAGTTCACTGTCTCCAAGAACATCATCTCATGACCAACGAAAAACATTCAAGCACTCACATCCAGACTGTGCAACAGCTTCTTTTTGCAAGCCATCTGTTTCCTTAAAAAAATGAGACTGGACTGATAAACAAACACAAATTATTGTGTTACTGTGTGTAAGTTATAGTGTGTGTGTGTTATTGTGCGTGTGTTATTGTGTTTGTGTGTGTGTGTGTGTGTGTTTGTGTGTGTGTTTATTTGTGTGTGTGTGTGTGTGTGTGTGTGTGTGTTTACAAAGTTTTCTAAAAACTTTTTACACTATAATTGCGCTTTTGCATAATATCCATTACTTGTCATTTGCACAAGCCTATTTGATATTTGCTGCAACTTTAAAGGAATTTGTCACATTTACTGTTTCTCCTCCCACTACCTTAAATCATTACCTCATTATATCATTATCACGAAGTATTGAAATGTGTCACGTTGTTGCATTGAGTGACTTTGTCACTCTTTGTCACTATTTGCATGAGCACTTTATGTTGTCTCTTTTTTTGGTATAGAACTTTTTTCTGTTAACTTAAAAATGTCAACCTGTCTTGTCTCAGCCAGTTAAGCTAATTAGGATGCTTAGTAAGCTAGTTAGTTTTTGTTCATTTATGTTGTTAATTTATGTTGGATGTAGGACCTTGGTCCTGGTTCTCCTTATGATGTTGTTCCTCCTCGGCTGTTTAAAGAAGTGTTTCCTACTGTTGGCCCAGCTGTTCTTCCTCTTGTTAACAGTAGTCTCTCTTCAGGTCTGGTACCTAAAACTTTTAAACATGCTGTAATCCAACCTCTCATTAAAAAACCTGTTTTAGATCCCACAGTTCTCGAGAACTACAGACCAATTTCGAAACTTCCCTTTCTTTCTAAAGTGATTGAGAAGATTGTGTACAGTCAATTAATTGCTTTTCTGGGAAAGTATAATATTTTAGAAGTTTTTCAATCTGGTTTTAAAACCTTGCACAGCACTGAGTCAGCTTTGTTAAAAGTGTTTAATGATATATTTTTAGCCACTGACTCCGGTGACTGTGCTGTTCTCGTCCTCTTAGATCTAACTGCTGCATTTGACACAGTGGATCATGAAATTCTGCTTTCTCGTTTGAAGCAGTGGGTGGGCATTAGGGGCATAGCATTGGAGTGGTTCCGATCCTACCTGGCGAACCGAACCGTCTGTGTGTCCCTTGGTGATTGTGTGTCCTCCTTTGCTCCTCTACTACATGGGGTGCCACAGGGATCAGTTTTAGGCCCCCTTCTCTCTTCAATCTATCTGCTTCTACTTGGCTCCATTCTTAGAAAGCATGGCATCTTATTCCACTGTTACGCTGATGATAGTCAGATCTATTTTCCTCTTAAAAAGAAAGATGCCTCGGTGAGACCTTTACTTAGGTGTTTTGAGGAAATAAAGTCCTGGTTGACCCTCAATTTTTTACAACTTAATGAAAAAAAGACAGAGGTGATGGTCTTTGGGGGATCTTCTGAGAACCCTTTTGTGGATCTGGGTTCTTTGTCCCAGTATGTAAAACCAGTCATCTCAAATTTAGGTGTCAAAGTGGATGCGGATCTTAGGTTTGACAGTCAGATTAGGGATGTTGTTAAATCAAGCTTCTTTCAATTGAGAAATCTGGCTAAAATAAAATCTGCTATCCCTAGGGAGCATTTTGAGACAGTAATTCATGCTTTTGTCACCACTCGAATTGATTACTGTAATGCACTCTATATGGGGGTTAATGCTTCCTCCATTGCTCAACTTCAGCGAGTACAAAATGCTGCCGCACGTCTTTTAACTGGCACACGGAAGTATGAGCACATTTCCCCAATTTTAGCCTCACTTCACTGGCTCCCTGTATATTTGAGGGTTCATTTTAAAATTCTCCTGTTTGCTTTTAAAGCATTAAATGGTCTAGCCCCGACCTACCTGTCTGAGCTGCTTCACCCATATTCACCCTACCGCTCTCTTAGGTCAGCTGATCAGTGTGCCGAAAACTAAGCGTAAGCTTAGAGGGGATCGGGCTTTCGCTGTTGCAGCTCCAACAATGTGGAATAAATTGCCTTTGCACATTAGACAGGCTTTTTCCCTTGCTGTTTTTAAATCTCTTCTCAAAACCCATTTTTTTTCCATAGCCTTTGATGACTTGCGAGATGCTGGCATTTGATTCACTTGTTTTACTTTACTTATCTTATTTACTCTACTTTGTGTCATTTGTTCTTATTATACAGTGGTGTGAAAAACTATTTGCCCCCTTCCTGATTTCTTATTCTTTTGCATGTTTGTCACACAAAATGTTTCTGATCATCAAACACATTTAACTATTAGTCAAACATAACACAAGTAAACACAAAATGCAGTTTTTAAATGATGGTTTTTATTATTTAGGGAAAAAAAAAATCCAAATCTACATGGCCCTGTGTGAAAAAGTAATTGCCCCCTGAACCTAATAACTGGTTGGGCCACCCTTAGCAGCATAACTGCAATCAAGCGTTTGTGATAACTTGCAATGAGTCTTTTACAGCGCTCTGGAGGAATTTTGGCCCACTCATCTTCGCAGAATTGTTGTAATTCAGCTTTATTTGAGGGTTTTCTAGCTTTTTAAGGTCATGCCACAACATCTCAATAGGATTCAGGTCAGGACTTTGACTAGGCAGTGGCCTAAGTCTTAACTTTTGTCTTCATTTTGTTTTTCTTCAGCCATTCAGAGGTGGATTTGCTGGTGTGTTTTGGGTCATTGTCCTGCTGCAGCACCCAAGATCGCTTCAGCTTGAGTTGACGAACAGATGGCCGGACAGTCTCCTTCAGGATTTTTTGGTACACAGTAGAATTCATGGTTCCATCTATCACAGCAAGCCTTTCAGGTCCTGAAGCAGCAAAACAACCCCAGACCATCACACTACCACCACCATATTTTACTGTTGGTATGATGTTCTTTTTCTGAAATGCTGTGTTACTTTTACGCCAGATGTAACGGGACACGCACCTTCCAAAAAGTTCAACTTTTGTCTCGTCAGTCCACAAGGTATTTTCCAAAATGTCTTGCCAATCAGTGAGATGTTTTTTTAGCAAATTGAGACGAGCCTTAATGTTCTTTTTGCTTAAAAGTGGTTTGAGCCTTGGAAATCTGCCATGCAGGCCGTTTTTGCCCAGTCTCTTTCTTATGGTGGAGTCGTAAACACTGACATTAATTAGGGCAAGTGAGGCCTGCAGTTCTTTAGATGTTGTCCTGGGGTCTTTTGTGGCCTCTTGGATAAGTTGTCTCTGCGCTCTTGGGGTAATTTTGGTCGGCCGGCCACTCCTGGGAAGGTTCACCACTGTTCCATGTTTTTGCCATTTGTGGATAATGGCTCTCACTGTGGTTCGCTGGAGTCCCAAAGCTTTAGAAATGGCTTTATAACCTTTAACAGACTGATAGATCTCAATTACTTTTGTTCTCATTTGTTCCTGAATTTCTTTGGATCTTGGCATGATGTCTAGCTTTTGAGGTACTTTTAGTCTACTTCTCTGTGTCAGGTAGCTCCAATTTAAGTGATTTCTTGATTGAAACAGGTGTGGCAGAATCAGGCCTGGGGGTGACTACAGAAATTGAACTCAGGTCTGATAAACCACAGTTAAGGTATTTTTTAACAAGGGGGGCAATCACTTTTTCACACAGGGCCATGTAGATTTGGAGTTTTTTTCTCCCTTAATAACGTAAACCTTCATTTAAAAACTGCATTTTGTGTTCATTTATGTTTTTTTTTGACTAATAGTTAACGTTTTTGATGAGCAGAAACATTTACGTGTGACAAACATGCAAAAGAATAAGAAATCAGGAAGGGGGCAAATAGTTTTTCACACCACTGTATAGTTGCTTTTTTAAATTTTTTTTTATGTCTTTTATTTGATTCTGTACAGCACTTTGGTCCAGTGTGGGTTTGTAAAGTGCTTTATAAATAAAGTTGATATGGTATGGTCCTGGAGGAAGGTGGTTTCGTTTAACTGTGTACTAAACTGTATATGGTTGAAAGAAAAATAAAATTCTACTTGAACTTGGTACCACACATAAAGCAAACAACAAGCTAAAGACCCATGATTAGTTTTGACCCGCATGTGAAAGCCTACACCTAGAAATTGGGGCACGCCCCATTCCTGGGATGCTGGGGTCCAGTTCGATGTGTCTCTCCACTACAGAAACATTAGCTCACACTGTCCCCAGGCTGACCCTCCATCAGAAGTAGTCATTGGGGCAGGCGGACGTCCGTAAGCCACCATTTCCCCATGGTTCCTCTCTTCTGTCCCTGCTCACCACTTACTGAAGGAGTCCTTATTATTTTCTTCTATAAACTATAAACAATGTGAAGTATATGTAATATGTAATAAAAATATATTCTTATTTCGTATTTATTTAAATGTTTTCTTATTTATACTGTATTTTTAAAAATTATTATAGTCATATTAATATTCTTAGTCATAGGAAGTTGTAAAAGCATTTTTTTTTATATCATATTGTATATGGCTGTGTATGTGACAAATTAAATTAAAATTTCATTTGAAATAAAAATTCATTTAAATTAACATTGGTGATACGGTCCCTTTTTTTTACTTTTTTTTTAACTATTATATAAATGTCATGTTCGCAACTTCCGTCATTCATATTGCTTCCTTTTTAGCTGTATTTAACCACATAAGCGTGTAAATCTGCTTTCGAATAAAGTGAAAATCAGATTTCTCATAATGACTTATTATGAACATGTAGAAATCTTCATGTAATGAAATCTTTTGGATTATTTGACCGAGGTCAATTTACTGATTGTTTGGTAAACAATGACGTGTGTAAATTCTAATTCATTATTAATGTGTCAAACACTACTTTTTAGAACTTTATTTTACTCAACGATGTACAAGTGTTGCAAGATCTCTGGGGTTCTAAGCTTGAACAATGTGTAGAACTCGCATGCTTTGTGCGTCTGCTTACCAATAATAATTATAAAATATCATAATTAGAACTAATAATCAATATAAGTGCTTTAAGTGATAAGTTCCTTAATTCTAATTTATTTTATTTTAAGTTAAATCTTTAAAGTTGTCTTTTTGTTGACAATTTGTCAAAACAAATTTGATGGCATATTAAACAATAATAAAAATGTCATAAACATGATTGAATTACTAGAACGATGTATTTCAATTGAAGTAATTCCTTGTTCCATGTTTACAAAATCTAAAAAATTTTAATGTATATTAAAAATGTCTTTCAGACAATTCGTCATTCATTATATGCATAATTTCAGCATCAGCAGTATAATTTCAGCATCAGCAGCCAAAAAGAATGATGAGATCTAGCATAAATGTTGAAAAAAACATTTGTTTGTTAATCTTTTTTCACATTTTAATGAATAAAAATGTATATGGCTTATCTCAGCGTAACAATGCAAAAAATCTAATAAATGATCAACTCCACAACATTCATGCATTTTGGCATACATGTTGAAAAAAAATTTTTGTTATTGTTTTTAAGATCTTGACCATGAAAACTGTATATAAACTCGTTGTGTGAGAAAAACGCTTAGCTGAGCTCGTACAGTGCTAAGAACGCTTTATCACCATCTAAAAATCTTATACATCTAATTTTGACAACATTCATGCATTTTGGCATACATGTTGAACATTTTTTTTTTGTTATTGTTTTTAAGATCTTGACCATGAAAACTGTATATAAACTCGTTGTGTGAGAAAACCGCTTACCTGAGCTCGTACAGTGCTAATTTTGACAACATTCATGAATTTTGGCATGCATGTTGAAAAAATTTTTTTTGTTATTGTCTTTACGATTTTGACTATGAAAACTGCATATAAACTGGTTTTGTATGTTTTAAAATGACCATACATTAGTTGTGTGAGAAAACCGCTTTCCTGAGCTCGTACAGCGCTAAGAACGCAGCAAACGCTTTATCACCATCTAAAAATCTTATATATCTAATTTTGACAACATTCATGCATTTTGGCAAACGTTAAAAAAAACACTTTTTTGTTATTCTTAGTCACATTTAGATGCTTAAAAATCTAATAAATGATCATCTCCACAACATTAATGCATTCTGGCATATTCTTCTTCACATTTTGAAGCATAAAAAGTCTTATAAACTCGTTTTGTATGTTTTACAATGACCATGCATTAGTTGTGTGAGATATCTAACAAATGATCATCTCCACAACATTCTTGCATTCTGGCATACATGCTGAAAAACAACTTTTTCGTTATTCTTGTTCACATTTTGAAGCAGAAAAAGTCTTATAAACCCGTTTTGTACGTTTTACAATGACCAGGCATTAGTTGTGAGGGAAAACTGCTTTCCTGAGCACGTACAGCGCTAAGAACGCAGCAAACGCTTTATCACCATCTAAAAATCTTATATATCTAATTTTGACAACATTCATGCATTTTGGCAAACATGTTGAAATACAAGTTTTTTGTTATTCTTTGTCACATTTTGAGCTTAAAAATCTAATAAATGATCATCTCCACAACATTCATGCATTCTGGCACACATGCTGAAAAACAACTTTTTCGTTATTCTTGTTCACATTTTGAAGCAAAAAAAGTATTAGAAACTCGTTTTGTTTGTTTTACAATGACCAGGCATTAGTTGTGAGGGAAAACTGCTTCCTGAGCACGTACAGTGCTAAGAACGCAGCAAACGCTTTAAAACCATCTAAAAATCTTAGATTTCAAATTTTGACAACATTCATGCATTTTGGCAAACATGTTAAAAAACCACTTTTTTGTTATTCTTTGTGACATTTTGATGCTTAAAAATCTTAGAAATGATCATCTCCACAACATTCATGCATTCTTGGTATACATGCTGAAAAACAACTTTTTCGTTATTCTTGTTCACATTTTGAAGCATAATAAGTCTTAGAAACTCGTTTTGTATGTTTTACAACATACAAAACACAGCAAACGCTTTATCACCATCTTAACAATGCAAAAAATCTGATAAATGATCATTTCCACAGTATTGATGCATTCTGGGATACATGCTGAAAAACAACTTTTTCGTTATTCTTGTTCACATTTTGAAGCAAAAAAGGTATTAGAAACTCGTTTTGTATGTTTCACAATGACCATTTCTTAGTAGTGTGAGAAAACCGCTTTCCAGAGCTCGTACAGCGCTAAGAACGCAGCAAACGCTTTATCACCATCTAAAAATCTTATATGTCTAATTTTGAAAACACTCATTCATTTTGGCAAACATGGTGTAATACAAGTTTTTTGTTGTTCTTTGTCACATTTTGATGCATAAAATCTGATAAATAATAATTTCCACAGCATTCATGCATTCTGGCATACATGCTGCAAAACAACTTTTTCGTTACTCTTGTTCACATTTTGAAGCAAAAAAAGTATTAGAAACTCGTTCTGTATGTTTTACAATGACCAGGCATTAGTTGTAAGGGGAAAACTGCTTTCCTGAGGACGTACAGCGCTAAGAACGCAGCAAACGCTTTATCACCATCTAAAAATCTTATATATCTAATTTTGACAACATTCATGAATTTTGGCATGCGTGTTTGAAAAACATTATTTTTTGTTATTGTATTTAATATTTTGATTATGAAAACTGTATATAAACTCGTTTTGTATGTTTTACAATGACCATTTCTTAGTAGTGTGAGAAAACCGCTTTCCTGAGCTCGTACAGCGCTAAGAACGCAGCAAACGCATAATCACCATCTAAAAATCTTATATATCTAATTTTGACAACATTCATGCATTTTGGCAAACATGGTGAAATACAAGTTTTTTGTTATTCTTTGTCACATTTAGATGCTTAAAAATCTGATAAATGATCATTTCCACAACACTAATGCATTCTGGCATACATGCTGCAAAACAACTTTTTCGTTATTCTTGTTCACATTTTGAAGCAAAAAAAGTATTAGAAACTTGTTTTGTATGTTTTACAATCGACGAGCATTTGTTGTGAGGGAAAACTGCTTTCCTGAGCACGTACAGCGCTAAGAACGCAGCAAACGCTTTATCACCATCTAAAAATCTTATATATCTAATTTTGACAACATTCATGAATTTTGGCATACATGTGAAAAACATTTTTTTTGTTATTGTATTTAATATTTTGACTATGAAAACTGTATATAAACTCGTTTTGTATGTTTTACAATGACCATTTCTTAGTAGTGTGAGAAAACCGCTTTCCTGAGCTCGTACAGCGCTAAGAACGCAGCAAACGCATAATCACCATCTAAAAATCTTATATATCTAATTTTGACAACATTCATGAATTTTGGCATACATGTGAAAATCATTTTTTTTTGTTATTGTATTTAATATTTTGACTATGAAAACTGTATATAAACTCGTTTGGTGTGTTTTACAATGACCATTTCTTAGTAGTGTGAGAAAACCGCTTTCCTGAGCTCGTACAGCGCTAAGAACGCAGCAAACGCTTTATCACCATCTAAAAATCTTATATGTCTAATTTTGACAACATTCATGCATTTTGGCAAACATGGTGAAATACAAGTTTTTTGTTGTTCTTTGTCACATTTAGATGCCTAAAAATCTGATAAATGATCATTTCCACAATATTTATGCATTCTGGCATACATGCTGCAAAACAACTTTTTCGTTATTCTTGTTTACATTTTGAAGCAAAAAAAGTATTAGAAACTTGTTTTGTATGTTTTACAATCAACGGGCATTAGTTGTGAGGGAAACCTGCTTTTCTTGAGCACGTACAGCGCTAAGAACGCAGCAAACGCATAATCACCATCTAAAAAGCTTTTATATCTAATTTTGACAACATTCATGCATTTTGGCAAACATGGTGAAATACAAGTTTTTTGTTATTCTTTGTCACATTTAGATGCTTAAAAATCTGATAAATGATCATTTCCACAACACTAATGCATTCTGGCATACATGCTGCAAAACAACTTTTTCGTTATTCTTGTTCACATTTTGAAGCAAAAAAAGTATTAGAAACTTGTTTTGTATGTTTTACAATCGACGAGCATTTGTTGTGAGGGAAAACTGCTTTCCTGAGCACGTACAGCGCTAAGAACGCAGCAAACGCTTTATCACCATCTAAAAATCTTATATATCTAATTTTGACAACATTCATGAATTTTGGCATACATGTGAAAAACATTTTTTTTTGTTATTGTATTTAATATTTTGACTATGAAAACTGTATATAAACTCGTTTTGTATGTTTTACAATGACCATTTCTTAGTAGTGTGAGAAAACCGCTTTCCTGAGCTCGTACAGCGCTAAGAACGCAGCAAACGCATAATCACCATCTAAAAATCTTATATATCTAATTTTGACAACATTCATGAATTTTGGCATACATGTGAAAAACATTTTTTTTTGTTATTGTATTTAATATTTTGACTATGAAAACTGTATATAAACTCGTTTGGTGTGTTTTACAATGACCATTTCTTAGTAGTGTGAGAAAACCGCTTTCCTGAGCTCGTACAGCGCTAAGAACGCAGCAAACGCTTTATCACCATCTAAAAATCTTATATGTCTAATTTTGACAACATTCATGCATTTTGGCAAACATGGTGAAATACAAGTTTTTTGTTATTCTTTGTGACATTTTGATGCTTAAAAATCTTAGAAATGATCATCTCCACAACATTCATGCATTCTTGGTATACATGCTGAAAAACAACTTTTTCGTTATTCTTGTTCACATTTTGAAGCATAATAAGTCTTAGAAACTCGTTTTGTATGTTTTACAACATACAAAACACAGCAAACGCTTTATCACCATCTTAACAATGCAAAAAATCTGATAAATGATCATTTCCACAGTATTGATGCATTCTGGGATACATGCTGAAAAACAACTTTTTCGTTATTCTTGTTCACATTTTGAAGCAAAAAAGGTATTAGAAACTCGTTTTGTATGTTTCACAATGACCATTTCTTAGTAGTGTGAGAAAACCGCTTTCCAGAGCTCGTACAGCGCTAAGAACGCAGCAAACGCTTTATCACCATCTAAAAATCTTATATGTCTAATTTTGAAAACACTCATTCATTTTGGCAAACATGGTGTAATACAAGTTTTTTGTTGTTCTTTGTCACATTTTGATGCATAAAATCTGATAAATAAAAATTTCCACAGCATTCATGCATTCTGGCATACATGCTGCAAAACAACTTTTTCGTTACTCTTGTTCACATTTTGAAGCAAAAAAAGTATTAGAAACTCGTTCTGTATGTTTTACAATGACCAGGCATTAGTTGTAAGGGGAAAACTGCTTTCCTGAGGACGTACAGCGCTAAGAACGCAGCAAACGCTTTATCACCATCTAAAAATCTTATATATCTAATTTTGACAACATTCATGAATTTTGGCATGCGTGTTTGAAAAACATTATTTTTTGTTATTGTATTTAATATTTTGATTATGAAAACTGTATATAAACTCGTTTTGTATGTTTTACAATGACCATTTCTTAGTAGTGTGAGAAAACCGCTTTCCTGAGCTCGTACAGCGCTAAGAACGCAGCAAACGCATAATCACCATCTAAAAATCTTATATATCTAATTTTGACAACATTCATGCATTTTGGCAAACATGGTGAAATACAAGTTTTTTGTTATTCTTTGTCACATTTAGATGCTTAAAAATCTGATAAATGATCATTTCCACAACACTAATGCATTCTGGCATACATGCTGCAAAACAACTTTTTCGTTATTCTTGTTCACATTTTGAAGCAAAAAAAGTATTAGAAACTTGTTTTGTATGTTTTACAATCGACGAGCATTTGTTGTGAGGGAAAACTGCTTTCCTGAGCACGTACAGCGCTAAGAACGCAGCAAACGCTTTATCACCATCTAAAAATCTTATATATCTAATTTTGACAACATTCATGAATTTTGGCATACATGTGAAAAACATTTTTTTTGTTATTGTATTTAATATTTTGACTATGAAAACTGTATATAAACTCGTTTTGTATGTTTTACAATGACCATTTCTTAGTAGTGTGAGAAAACCGCTTTCCTGAGCTCGTACAGCGCTAAGAACGCAGCAAACGCATAATCACCATCTAAAAATCTTATATATCTAATTTTGACAACATTCATGAATTTTGGCATACATGTGAAAATCATTTTTTTTTGTTATTGTATTTAATATTTTGACTATGAAAACTGTATATAAACTCGTTTGGTGTGTTTTACAATGACCATTTCTTAGTAGTGTGAGAAAACCGCTTTCCTGAGCTCGTACAGCGCTAAGAACGCAGCAAACGCTTTATCACCATCTAAAAATCTTATATGTCTAATTTTGACAACATTCATGCATTTTGGCAAACATGGTGAAATACAAGTTTTTTGTTGTTCTTTGTCACATTTAGATGCCTAAAAATCTGATAAATGATCATTTCCACAATATTTATGCATTCTGGCATACATGCTGCAAAACAACTTTTTCGTTATTCTTGTTTACATTTTGAAGCAAAAAAAGTATTAGAAACTTGTTTTGTATGTTTTACAATCAACGGGCATTAGTTGTGAGGGAAACCTGCTTTTCTTGAGCACGTACAGCGCTAAGAACGCAGCAAACGCATAATCACCATCTAAAAAGCTTTTATATCTAATTTTGACAACATTCATGCATTTTGGCAAACATGGTGAAATACAAGTTTTTTGTTATTCTTTGTCACATTTAGATGCTTAAAAATCTGATAAATGATCATTTCCACAACACTAATGCATTCTGGCATACATGCTGCAAAACAACTTTTTCGTTATTCTTGTTCACATTTTGAAGCAAAAAAAGTATTAGAAACTTGTTTTGTATGTTTTACAATCGACGAGCATTTGTTGTGAGGGAAAACTGCTTTCCTGAGCACGTACAGCGCTAAGAACGCAGCAAACGCTTTATCACCATCTAAAAATCTTATATATCTAATTTTGACAACATTCATGAATTTTGGCATACATGTGAAAAACATTTTTTTTTGTTATTGTATTTAATATTTTGACTATGAAAACTGTATATAAACTCGTTTTGTATGTTTTACAATGACCATTTCTTAGTAGTGTGAGAAAACCGCTTTCCTGAGCTCGTACAGCGCTAAGAACGCAGCAAACGCATAATCACCATCTAAAAATCTTATATATCTAATTTTGACAACATTCATGAATTTTGGCATACATGTGAAAAACATTTTTTTTTGTTATTGTATTTAATATTTTGACTATGAAAACTGTATATAAACTCGTTTGGTGTGTTTTACAATGACCATTTCTTAGTAGTGTGAGAAAACCGCTTTCCTGAGCTCGTACAGCGCTAAGAACGCAGCAAACGCTTTATCACCATCTAAAAATCTTATATGTCTAATTTTGACAACATTCATGCATTTTGGCAAACATGGTGAAATACAAGTTTTTTGTTGTTCTTTGTCACATTTAGATGCCTAAAAATCTGATAAATGATCATTTCCACAATATTTATGCATTCTGGCATACATGCTGCAAAACAACTTTTTCGTTATTCTTGTTTACATTTTGAAGCAAAAAAAGTATTAGAAACTTGTTTTGTATGTTTTACAATCAACGGGCATTAGTTGTGAGGGAAACCTGCTTTTCTTGAGCACGTACAGCGCTAAGAACGCAGCAAACGCATAATCACCATCTAAAAAGCTTTTATATCTAATTTTGACAACATTCATGCATTTTGGCAAACATGGTGAAATACAAGATTTTTGTTATTCTTTGTCACATTTAGATGCTTAAAAATCTGATAAATGATCATTTCCACAACACTCATGCATTCTGGCATACATGCTGCAAAACAACTTTTTCGTTATTCTTGTTCACATTTTGAAGCAAATAAAGTATTAGAAACTTGTTTTGTATGTTTTACAATCGACGAGCATTTGTTGTGAGGGAAACCTGCTTTCCTGAGCACGTACAGCGCTAAGAACGCAGCAAACGCTTTATCACCATCTAAAAATCTTATATATCTAATTTTGACAACAATCATGAATTTTGGCATACATGTGAAAAACATTTTTTTTTGTTATTGTATTTAATATTTTGACTATGAAAACTGTATATAAACTCGTTTTGTATGTTTTACAATGACCATTTCTTAGTAGTGTGAGAAAACCGCTTTCCTGAGCTCGTACAGCGCTAAGAACGCAGCAAACGCATAATCACCATCTAAAAATCTTATATATCTAATTTTGACAACATTCATGCATTTTGGCAAACATGGTGAAATGCAAGTTTTTTGTTATTCTTTGTCACATTTAGATGCTTAAAAATCTGATAAATGATAATTTCCACAACACTCATGCATTCTGGCATACATGCTGCAAAACAACTTTTTCGTTATTCTTGTTCACATTTTGAAGCAAAAAAAGTATTAGAAACTTGTTTTGTATGTTTTACAATCGACGAGCATTTGTTGTGAGGGAAAACTGCTTTCCTGAGCACGTACAGCGCTAAGAACGCAGCAAACGCTTTATCACCATCTAAAAATCTTATATATCTAATTTTGACAACATTCATGAATTTTGGCATACATGTGAAAAACATTTTTTTTTGTTATTGTATTTAATATTTTGACTATGAAAACTGTATATAAACTCGTTTTGTATGTTTTACAATGACCATTTCTTAGTAGTGTGACAAAACCGCTTTCCTGAGCTCGTACAGCGCTAAGAACGCAGCAAACGCATAATCACCATCTAAAAATCTTATATATCTAATTTTGACAACATTCATGCATTTTGGCAAACATGGTGAAATACAAGTTTTTTGTTATTCTTTGTCACATTTAGATGCTTAAAAATCTGATAAATGATAATTTCCACAACACTCATGCATTCTGGCATACATGCTGCAAAACAACTTTTTCGTTATTCTTGTTCACATTTTGAAGCAAAAAAAGTATTAGAAACTTGTTTTGTATGTTTTACAATCGACGAGCATTTGTTGTGAGGGAAAACTGCTTTCCTGAGCACGTACAGCGCTAAGAACGCAGCAAACGCTTTATCACCATCTAAAAATCTTATATATCTAATTTTGACAACATTCATGAATTTTGGCATACATGTGAAAAACATTTTTTTTTGTTATTGTATTTAATATTTTGACTATGAAAACTGTATATAAACTCGTTTTGTATGTTTTACAATGACCATTTCTTAGTAGTGTGACAAAACCGCTTTCCTGAGCTCGTACAGCGCTAAGAACGCAGCAAACGCTTTATCACCATCTAAAAATCTTATATGTCTAAATTTGACAACATTCATGCATTTTGGCAAACATGGTGAAATACAAGTTTTTTGTTATTCTTTGTCACATTTAGATGCTTAAAAATCTGATAAATGATCATTTCCACAACACTCATGCATTCTGGCATACATGCTGCAAAACAACTTTTTCGTTATTCTTGTTCACATTTTGAAGCAAAAAAAGTATTAGAAACTTGTTTTGTATGTTTTACAATCGACGAGCATTTGTTGTGAGGGAAAACTGCTTTCCTGAGCACGTACAGCGCTAAGAACGCAGCAAACGCTTTATCACCATCTAAAAATCTTATATATCTAATTTTGACAACATTCATGAATTTTGGCATACATGTGAAAAACATTTTTTTTTGTTATTGTATTTAATATTTTGACTATGAAAACTGTATATAAACTCGTTTTGTATGTTTTACAATGACCATTTCTTAGTAGTGTGACAAAACCGCTTTCCTGAGCTCGTACAGCGCTAAGAACGCAGCAAACGCTTTATCACCATCTAAAAATCTTATATGTCTAAATTTGACAACATTCATGCATTTTGGCAAACATGGTGAAATACAAGTTTTTTGTTATTCTTTGTCACATTTAGATGCTTAAAAATCTGATAAATGATCATTTCCACAACACTCATGCATTCTGGCATACATGCTGCAAAACAACTTTTTCGTTATTCTTGTTCACATTTTGAAGCAAAAAAAGTATTAGAAACTTGTTTTGTATGTTTTACAATCGACGAGCATTTGTTGTGAGGGAAAACTGCTTTCCTGAGCACGTACAGCGCTAAGAACGCAGCAAACGCTTTATCACCATCTAAAAATCTTATATATCTAATTTTGACAACATTCATGAATTTTGGCATACATGTGAAAAACATTTTTTTTTGTTATTGTATTTAATATTTTGACTATGAAAACTGTATATAAACTCGTTTGGTATGTTTTACAATGACCATTTCTTAGTAGTGTGAGAAAACCGCTTTCCTGAGCTCGTACAGCGCTAAGAACGCAGCAAACGCTTTATCACCATCTAAAAATCTTATATGTCTAATTTTGACAACATTCATGAATTTTGGCATACATGTGAAAAACATTTTTTTTTTGTTATTGTATTTAATATTTTGACTATGAAAACTGTATATAAACTCGTTTTGTATGTTTTACAATGACCATTTCTTAGTAGAGTGAGAAAACCGCTTTCCTGAGCTCGTACAGCGCTAAGAACGCAGCAAACGCTTTATCACCATCTAAAAATCTTATATGTCTAAATTTGACAACATTCATGCATTTTGGCAAACATGGTGAAATACAAGTTTTTTGTTTTTCTTTGTCACATTTAGATGCCTAAAAATCTGATAAATGATCATTTCCACAATATTCATGCATTCTGGCATACATGCTGCAAAACAACTTATTCGTTATTCTTGTTCACATTTTGAAGCAAAAAAAGTATTAGAAACTTGTTTTGTATGTTTTACAATGACCATTTCTTAGTAGTGTGAGAAAACCGCTTTCCTGAGCTCGTACAGCGCTAAGAACGCAGCAAACGATTTATCACCATCTTAAAAAGTCTAATGAATGATAATCTACACAACATTCATGTGTTTTGGCAAACATGTTGAAAAACCACTTTTTTGTTATTCCTTGTCACATTTTGATGCTTAAAAATCTTATAAATGATAATTTTCACAACATTCATGCATTCTGGCATACATGTAAAAAAAACAACTTTTTTGTTATTGTTTTTAGGATTTTGACCATGAAAACTTTATATTAACTCGTTTTGTATGTTTTACAATGTCAATGCATTAGTTGTGTGAGAAAACCGCTTTTCCGAGATCGTTCAGAACGCAGCAAACGCTTTATCACGCTAACGTTTTGCTGATGTCATGAATCAGCAAGCGCTATTTTGCTTTTTTTGGATTATTATTTATTTATTCATTCATCTTCCTTAAAACATCTGGATTTTAAAGATCTAATAGAACTGAAAACACGTTTCACATTCACCTATCTCAACAGGCGGTCAAATACAAATACACTAACAAGAACACGCGCACTACACACAGTACCCAGACACTACACTTCCTACACAGACCCACACTGCACACACATTCTCTCTCTCTCTCTCTCTCTCTCTCTCTCTCTCTCTCTCTCTCTCTCTCACACACACACACACACACACACACACCACACCCATCAGACTTTATACCCATACTACACAAACGATGTCCTGCTCATGCCTCTGTGGCATTACTGTCACATTAAAAATTATAAAGACACATCCAGCCATGAGCATGGCATAAAATCATGTCATATATGTTTAAGAGGTCTTGGTGTGCTGGAAAAGTACACGGTTCATGAGGTACACCCAAGAGGCCATGGTACAGGTGCTTGGGCCCACTAATTGTTGCTTGTAACAATTTTTCTTCTTTTTATTTTAAAAGGACACAGGAATAAACTGTGTCTTGGACAACCTTCAACGGATGGTTCTTGGGCAACTCCTAAACCCACTGTACTGTGTTAGGGTCTGGGCCTTGGGGGCGTGCACTGGAAAAATCGGTAGACGACAGGCAAATTGTCTGCACAGACCAGATCCTAAGATCTTTGCGGTGGGTATTGGGCCTGGTTTTTAACGGTAACCCCTTGAGAATGTCTCCTTTAAGTCCAACTGTTTGTAAAACACTGGCATGTGATTGGTTCAGATCGAACAACATACAGTGCTTCAGCGTCATCCACATGCTTTACATTTCTGTGAACCACAAGGTGGGTCCTAGGAAAGGTCGTGGCAGACAGCAGTGATAAACTGAGCTTGGGGTTTAGGGTAAGTTCCAGGAATACGGACAAATCCTGAACACACACACACTTACCACACATACTTACCACAGACGCAAACACTATACATTTTACAAACACACATACACTGCACACACAAACATTACATAGGCATAGTACACACATATAAACACACACGGTCATTACAAAGACACATAACACACACAATACACATCCTAAATACACACAACAAATCGTACAGACAGACATACATATCATAAACACACACACACACACACACAAAAACACACATACACACACACACACACACACACATCTCACACACATCACATATCCTACGCATCATACACAAATGATGGCCTACTCAAGCACCTGAGCCATTACAGTCACCACCAAACCCTGACCACATTGAGTGACAGCTAGCAATGGCGTATCAGAAAGACATGTCCGAACATGACGATGGCCTAAACTTATATCATATTTGTTTAAGAGATCTTAGCGTGCTGAAAAGGCACACATGTTGTGATGTGCATCTAAGTGGCAATGGCGCCATTACATTCGCCTCCAAACTCAGCCTACATTGAGTGACAGCTAGCAATGGTGTACCAGAAAGACATCCAGCCATGACGATGTATGTCATATTGGTCAAGAGGTCTTAGTGTGCTGAAAAGGCACACAAATTGTGAGGTGCGTCCAAGTGATGATAGCACAGGTGCTCGGGCCAGCTCATCGTAGCTTGTAACTATTTTTCTTCCTTTTTTTTAAAGGCCTCATGGCCTACTTCTTGGTTTTTACATTCCTTAGGGGCTTGCTCTGGGAACATGGGTAGATGGTAACACAATTGGGTGCAAATTGATTGTAGGAAAAGAAGAAAGCAAATTTTTTTTTGGCCCTAACTCCTTGAGAAGACCTCCTTTAAGCCCACCTGTTTGTGAAACACTGGGGAATGTGCTAGTGAGTGGTTGAGATAGCTCAGACTTTATGACTCTATGTGCTCGACAAAATGGCACAAGTATCCTATGCATTTACACAAGCCTCCTGCAGCCTACTATGGAACGCGCACCTCCTATCACATCCTACAGCCCTTCGGCCGTCTCCATGTAATTTGAATTTTGTAGCGCAAAGGGGGCTCCTAGCAGGAACACACACACATCCTTTACACTCACACACACACACACACACACACACACACACACACACACACTACAGACAATACAAACACTATACACACACAAATACTACACATCATATACAGTACACACACAACCTTCAGACACACACTACACACACATTACATATACTTTACATACTCAGCACACACAAAGACATACCCCACACCCAACCATTTATGCCACACATACAGTAGAAATCCTACACACACACATACACACAATACACAGCCTACACATACCCTACGCATCCTACACAATCCATGATTAATAAAATGACACAGGCCATAAACTTATCACAATGCCTTAAACTTGTACAATATTTTGTGACATTCGTGTCCAGGGTCATTTTAGGGGTCTTAGCATCCTGGAAAGGCACACAGATGGTGTGGTGCGCCTGGGTGCCGATGGCACTGGTATACTATATTTCTTCTTTAAAAAAAAAAAGGCCAAGAGACCAGAGTGCTGCACAGGTCTGGCTTGAGGTAGGGTTTATCTTCATCAACCAGAGAGTTAGCGGTGGTACACAACCGAAATTAACCCTTGTTGCATTTTAAATCGCCCGATGTACTTCTTGGCTTCCAACTTCAGGGAGGTTCTTGGGAACTTCCAGACCCACTGTCCCTGGGTGAGGGTCTGGGTCTTGGTCTCTTGCTCTGGAAAAACGGATGGACTGTGGCCTAATTGGCTGCACAAAGCAGATTGATCACACAATCCTAGTTTTTTTTGGGGGGGCGAGGGTGGCAGGTCTTGACCCTACCTCTTTGAAAATACCTCTGATAAGTCCACTTGTTTGTGACCCTATCCGCTTGACAAGATTTCACGAGTAACCCATGCATTTCCACAAACTTACTGCCGCCTTCTATGGAACACCCACCACCTAGCACATCATACAGCCCTTCGGCCTTGTCCATGTGCTTTTCATAGAAATACCTACTGCAGCAAAGCATGGTAATCTCCCTAGATGTGAAAGGCCTAGTTACAGGTTCGTGTTCTTGATCAACTGAGCAGTGTTTACAATTGATGATTCAGGGACACCTGGCCCTGAAGCAGATAAAAACCTGGCCAATAGACGCCATCTCTGCTGTTTAGGACTGTTTTGAGAACACTGACTGAAACAAGTTTAGGAAAGCTGCAACTTATGGCAACTTTGCTGACTTGAAGGAATACGTGACATCAACGACCAGCTAAAATCAAGTCCACCAATGACATCAGTGTCTCCAAAAACATCATCTCACGACCAACCAGAAACTGTGGATTACTGCGGAGGTGTGTGAACTTCTAAAGACCCAAGACACCGCCATCAGAGCAGGGGCCCTGCATTTTAAATGGCCCGATGTACTTCTTGGCCTCCACCTTTAGAGGGAGGTTCTTGGGAACTTCCAGACCCACTGTGCCTGGGTGTGGGTCTGGGTCTTGGTCTCTTGCTCCAGGAAAATGGATGGACTCTGGTCTAATTTCCTAATTTAGCCTAGCATGATAAATCTATGATATCTATCTTGTCTCCCTAGATGTGAAAGGCCTAGTTACAGGTTCGTAATCTTGATCAACTGAGCAGTGTTTACTCAGTGATGATTCAGGGACACCTGGCCCTGAAGCAGATAAAAACCTGGCCATCTCTGCTGTTTAACTGTGGATTACTGCGGAGGTGTGTGAACTTCTAAAGCGAAGGGCAAAGGGACAGCAAGGGGCAAACTTTCCTGGGCAATCAGAGAGGCAAAGCGTACACACGCCCAGAAAATCCTCAACCACTTCAGGAACAGCGGTGACGTACGGCACATGTGGCAGAGCATACAACCTGTTACCAACTACAAGACATCATCACATGCCTGTGACAGTGAAGGGTCACTTCCATATGCGCTAAATAGCTTCTACAATCAGTTCGACATGTAGAACTACGTGACAGCAAGGAAAACCTAGTTTTATTCGGTGAAAATTTTACATTTTAGCAAAAAGATTATTATTACTTATCCCAACATTCAATCTAGTCTAGCCCAAACCCATTTTTTTAGTTTTTTTACAAAATAATTTTCATTTATAACATATAACATATAATTTTAATATAACATTTTAAAATTGTTTTTGTTTGTCTAATGTTTTCAGCTGATTGTATTTCTTTTTAAGCATCACAACTCCACAAAACAACTCCTGCATGTCCATGTTTTTGTAACTACAAAACAATAAAGCCACTATGGACAGTGTTTAAAACTTTTTTTTTTTTATATATAAGAATGTAGACACTTGGACTGTTGTAGCTCCTATAGGTCACAATCATTTGGTAAACTATAAGATTAATGATTTTGGCATCGGTTTAACTATCAAATAAAATAAAATACATCACAACATAATATCATGTAGTAGCATAATTATCACAGAGACGCCACAAAACTTTTGGTATACCTTGATGCATCTCTTCATTGTGTGCCCACATTGTTTCTCCTCTGATATTACTACACATTAAAGCTTTTTTCTCCGGTACAGCATAAAAAAAATGTATAAGGCGCCATATACGGTTTAAATCAAACTTCATTCATGCACATACATGAAACACTAGCATACACATATATGAAACTGTCACACATACATACATATATGTTACTAACTGCTCAAACAACTACATATGAAATGCCATGCACACCTATTAGACACACAAAGACACACAAACTCTGTGTGCACATAAAATGCTTTGGTTTCTCGTGACATCTCGTCAACAGACAGAACATTTCATTTCTGGGGTGGCTGAGGACCTTCATGATCTTCCTGGCCTTGGTGCAGCACCGCTTGCTGTATATTGAGTGCAGGTCAGGGAGCTCGGTGCGGATGATGCGCTCAGCTGAACGCACCATCCTCTGTAGAGCTCGTCTGGGCTCCAGGCGAATGGCAACAGGCGCCACCGAGCTCCTGTTGATGACGGAGGTCTGGTAGTTCCTCTTCTGCTTTGTACTAAAGTCCACTATCAACACCTTTGTCTTGCTGACGTTCAGGAGGAGATTGGCCCTCTGGCACCATTTTCCAGATTTCCAATCTCATCTAGGTAGGCCGTCTCATTGTTGTTCGTGATCAAGCCCACCACTACGGTGTCGTCAGCAAACTTGATGACTTGGTTGGTAGTGGCCATGCAGTCGTATGTGTACAAAGAGACAGCAGGGGGCTCAGAACACAAACTTGGGGGGCTCCAGTGCTGAGAGTGAGGAAGGCTGAAACATGTCCGCACATCCTTACTGCCTGTGCTCTGCCAGTTAGGAAAATGGAGATCCACTGACTCATAGATGAGCTGAGTCCCAGGTGCTTCATCTTGGTGGTTAAGTGTGGAGGGAATTATGGTATTAAATCATGAGCTCTGGTTGATGAAGAGCATTTTAAAATAATTCCCTACTTCGAGTGTCCAGGTGATTGAGAGATGTATGGAGGTGATTGAGAGATGGCATCATCTGTAGAGCGGTTCGGGTGGTTTGCAAACTGTAATGGGTCCAGTGTATCAGGTAGTGAAGAAACGTCCCCTGACCAGCCGTTCAAGACATTTTATTACAACTTAGGTGTGGGATACAGGGCAATAGTCATTGAGAGAAGCAGGATGGGGTTTCTTCGGAACAGTAACAATGGCAGTGCGAGATCTCAGAGTGTGGCGAATGGTATTATCCAGCCATGGCTCCCGATTGGAAAACGTTCTGATTTTTCAACGGTATTATCTGCTAGTTTGGCCACCGATTAGTCTGTTGAGCGCGCGACCTCCCTCTGAACTGGAACTTTCTGTTTGAGTCTTTGTTGTATTTTGGCATGAAGAAGATGGCGGCATGGTCGGATTTCCCAAACGGAGGGTGAGATTTTGCCTTGTAGCTCTCCTTGACTGTAGTATAGCAATGATCCAGTGTCCTTTCGCCCCTGGTGGGTCAGGTGATGTGTTGATGAAAGTGTTTGAGGTTGGCGCTGTTAAAGTCCCCCGCCACAATGAGCGGAGTGTTGTGTCTGGTGCTGTGTGAGTCCCTAAGGCAGTGTTCGTGTTTGCTTGAGGTGGAGTATAAACGGAGCTGATTATGACCAATGTAATTGATTATTGACCAACTACTTTTCACCAAGGAAAGTAGTACAGTACCAAGTTGGGTGTGGAGGAGCATGTGAGAGGCACAATGCTCGCAGTGTTGCACCAGCTGTTGTTCACCATTAAACACACTCTGCCTCCCCTTGACTTCCCCGAGTCCCGAGACCTTGGAATGTGGTGAACTCGGCCGGCTGGATGGCGTGGTCCAGCACCGCTGGGGTCGGCCAATCTCTCGGTGAAGCAGAGGAGATTGCAGTCTCGAACGTCTGGCCCTGAGGCAGTGCCGGACTGGCCATCTGGAGCAACGGGAGTTTTCTTATTTACTTCCCTAAAAAAGTACTAGTTTACTAGCGTGAGCTAATGCTGCTAGTGATTTTTTTCAGCTTACCTGTTCAGTTTTATTGCAATTCTTTTTACAATCTTGTCCTTATAGTTTTTTATATTTTTTGTCTTGATGTCCTTTCCTTAGTTTCTTTGTTTTATTAATATGACCTAATATATGTTTAGCGATACTTCAAATAATATGTTTAAATAGCATTGATTTCTGCATTGTGTTATATCTTTGTTAACATTAATTATCTCTACATTAATGAGCCAGTGTATTATGATGTGGGATGTGGTTGGCCGAGAAGTCCAGGGCCACTTTTTGCTTCCAGTCCGCCCCCGCCTTGAGACCATCGAGTTTGTTCTCCAGTGACTGGACGTTGGCGAGCAGGATGCTAGGCAGAGGTGTGCTGTGTGCACGGGCTCTCACCCTATTTCTGACGCCGGCTCGTTTCCCTTGAAACGCTTTGCTTCATGTCCTTTGTTTTCCCTCAGGATCTCACTCGGCCAGCTTGGATCCAGAGACAAAAACAAAAACAAAGTAAAAGGGTTCGGAGCAGTTGTGACGGCAGCCGATCTCACCACCGCCATCTTGAAACAGACACACAGAAACTACTTATCCTACACAAAAAGTACACATCCTACACAAAGACACACACAGTACACATCCAACACACACCCTATGCTTATGCTATGACTGGCCCAAGCGCCTCCTCCATTACAGTCGACATCAAGCACTCACTAGCAATAATGCAAGCAAAGACAATGTCCAACTATGACGATGCCTTAAACTTGTGCCATATTTAGTGACATCATTTTCAAAAGCCATACTGGTTGTATGGTGCACCTGGTGCCGATGGCACTGGTGCTTGGGCTCATCCCCTAAGACCCACGAGTGTTCCTCGCTTGACCGTGCATACGGAAGCCCCATCATGATATTGGTGGCAAAGAACTCCAGAGTGCTGCACAGGACTGCCTTGAGCAAGCTTGAGGTGGGGTTTAACTTTATCAACCAGTGCATGACCGATGGTGCGCAACCAAAATTAATCGTTGTTGTATCTTAAATGGCCAGATGTACTTCTTGGCTTCCACCTTTGCCAGGAGGTTCTTTGGGAACTTCCAGACCCATTGTCCTGGGTGAGGCTCTGGGCCATGGTCTCTTCCTCTGGGAACATGTGGCCAAATCGGCTGCAGGGAGCAGATTGATCATACAATCCTAGGTTCTTTTGCAGTTTTGCCCTACCTCTTTGAGAATACTTCCGATAAGTTCACCTGTTTGTAATACACTGGGAAAGGTGGTTGTGGGAGGTTCAGATAGCTCAGACCCTATGACTCTATCTGCTTGACAAGATGTCACAAGTAAACCACGAATTTTAACAAATGCTCTGTGGCCTTCTTTGGAACGCTCACCACTTAGCACATCATAATGCCCTTCAGCCTGTTCCATGTGTTTTACATTACTGGCTGCTTTTCATTCTTTGTGGCTCCTAGCGGAGGTTGTAGCAGACAAGAGGGGTAAGCTGAGCCAGCCAGACTCAGGGTTCCAGGAATTACATACTGTAGCCTAGCATGATAAATCTATGATATCTATCTTGTCTGCCTAGATGTGAAAGGCTTATTAGCAGGTTCTTGCTCTTAATCAACTGACCAGTGTTAAAAGTCGATGATTGAGGGACACCTGGTTCTGAAGCAGGTGAAAACCTGGCCAATAGAAGCAATCTCTGCTCTTCAGGACAGTTTTGAGAACTCTGTTTAGGAAGGCTGCAACATACGGCACCTTCACTGAGTTGGAGGAGTTCACTGTCTCCAAGAACATCATCTCATGACCAACGAAAAACATTCAAGCACTCACATCCAGACTGTGCAACAGCTTCTTTTTGCAAGCCATCTGTTTCCTTAAAAAAATGAGACTGGACTGATAAACAAACACAAATTATTGTGTTACTGTGTGTAAGTTATAGTGTGTGTGTGTTATTGTGCGTGTGTTATTGTGTTTGTGTGTGTGTGTGTGTGTGTGTGTGTGTGTTTGTGTGTGTGTTTATTTGTGTGTGTGTGTGTGTGTGTGTGTGTGTTTACAAAGTTTTCTAAAAACTTTTTACACTATAATTGCGCTTTTGCATAATATCCATTACTTGTCATTTGCACAAGCCTATTTGATATTTGCTGCTACTTTAAAGGAATTTGTCACATTTACTGTTTCTCCTCCCACTACCTTAACTCATTACCTCATTATATCATTATCACGAAGTATTGAAATGTGTCACGTTGTTGCATTGAGTGACTTTGTCACTCTTTGTCACTATTTGCATGAGCACTTTATGTTGTCTCTTTTTTTGGTATAGAACTTTTTTCTGTTAACTTAAAAATGTCAACCTGTCTTGTCTCAGCCAGTTAAGCTAATTAGGATGCTTAGTAAGCTAGTTAGTTTTTGTTCATTTATGTTGTTAATTTATGTTGGATGTAGGACCTTGGTCCTGGTTCTCCTTATGATGTTGTTCCTCCTCGGCTGTTTAAAGAAGTGTTTCCTACTGTTGGCCCAGCTGTTCTTCCTCTTGTTAACAGTAGTCTCTCTTCAGGTCTGGTACCTAAAACTTTTAAACATGCTGTAATCCAACCTCTCATTAAAAAACCTGTTTTAGATCCCACAGTTCTCGAGAACTACAGACCAATTTCGAAACTTCCCTTTCTTTCTAAAGTGATTGAGAAGATTGTGTACAGTCAATTAATTGCTTTTCTGGGAAAGTATAATATTTTAGAAGTTTTTCAATCTGGTTTTAAAACCTTGCACAGCACTGAGTCAGCTTTGTTAAAAGTGTTTAATGATATATTTTTAGCCACTGACTCCGGTGACTGTGCTGTTCTCGTCCTCTTAGATCTAACTGCTGCATTTGACACAGTGGATCATGAAATTCTGCTTTCTCGTTTGAAGCAGTGGGTGGGCATTAGGGGCATAGCATTGGAGTGGTTCCGATCCTACCTGGCGAACCGAACCGTCTGTGTGTCCCTTGGTGATTGTGTGTCCTCCTTTGCTCCTCTACTACATGGGGTGCCACAGGGATCAGTTTTAGGCCCCCTTCTCTCTTCAATCTATCTGCTTCCACTTGGCTCCATTCTTAGAAAGCATGGCATCTTATTCCACTGTTACGCTGATGATAGTCAGATCTATTTTCCTCTTAAAAAGAAAGATGCCTCGGTGAGACCTTTACTTAGGTGTTTTGAGGAAATAAAGTCCTGGTTGACCCTCAATTTTTTACAACTTAATGAAAAAAAGACAGAGGTGATGGTCTTTGGGGGATCTTCTGAGAACCCTTTTGTGGATCTGGGTTCTTTGTCCCAGTATGTAAAACCAGTCATCTCAAATTTAGGTGTCAAAGTGGATGCGGATCTTAGGTTTGACAGTCAGATTAGGGATGTTGTTAAATCAAGCTTCTTTCAATTGAGAAATCTGGCTAAAATAAAATCTGCTATCCCTAGGGAGCATTTTGAGACAGTAATTCATGCTTTTGTCACCACTCGAATTGATTACTGTAATGCACTCTATGTGGGGGTTAATGCTTCCTCCATTGCTCAACTTCAGCGAGTACAAAATGCTGCCGCACGTCTTTTAACTGGCACACGGAAGTATGAGCACATTTCCCCAATTTTAGCCTCACTTCACTGGCTCCCTGTATATTTGAGGGTTCATTTTAAAATTCTCCTGTTTGCTTTTAAAGCATTAAATGGTCTAGCCCCGACCTACCTGTCTGAGCTGCTTCACCCATATTCACCCTACCGCTCTCTTAGGTCAGCTGATCAGTGTGCCGAAAACTAAGCGTAAGCTTAGAGGGGATCGGGCTTTCGCTGTTGCAGCTCCAACAATGTGGAATAAATTGCCTTTGCACATTAGACAGGCTTTTTCCCTTGCTGTTTTTAAATCTCTTCTCAAAACCCATTTTTTTTCCATAGCCTTTGATGACTTGCGAGATGCTGGCATTTGATTCACTTGTTTTACTTTACTTATCTTATTTACTCTACTTTGTGTCATTTGTTCTTATTATACAGTGGTGTGAAAAACTATTTGCCCCCTTCCTGATTTCTTATTCTTTTGCATGTTTGTCACACAAAATGTTTCTGATCATCAAACACATTTAACTATTAGTCAAACATAACACAAGTAAACACAAAATGCAGTTTTTAAATGATGGTTTTTATTATTTAGGGAGAAAAAAAATCCAAATCTACATGGCCCTGTGTGAAAAAGTAATTGCCCCCTGAACCTAATAACTGGTTGGGCCACCCTTAGCAGCATAACTGCAATCAAGCGTTTGTGATAACTTGCAATGAGTCTTTTACAGCGCTCTGGAGGAATTTTGGCCCACTCATCTTTGCAGAATTGTTGTAATTCAGCTTTATTTGAGGGTTTTCTAGCTTTTTAAGGTCATGCCACAACATCTCAATAGGATTCAGGTCAGGACTTTGACTAGGCAGTGGCCTAAGTCTTAACTTTTGTCTTCATTTTGTTTTTCTTCAGCCATTCAGAGGTGGATTTGCTGGTGTGTTTTGGGTCATTGTCCTGCTGCAGCACCCAAGATCGCTTCAGCTTGAGTTGACGAACAGATGGCCGGACATTCTCCTTCAGGATTTTTTGGTACACAGTAGAATTCATGGTTCCATCTATCACAGCAAGCCTTTCAGGTCCTGAAGCAGCAAAACAACCCCAGACCACTACCACCACCATATTTTACTGTTGGTATGATGTTCTTTTTCTGAAATGCTGTGTTACTTTTACGCCAGATGTAACGGGACACGCACCTTCCAAAAAGTTCAACTTTTGTCTCGTCGGTCCACAAGGTATTTTCCAAAATGTCTTGCCAATCAGTGAGATGTTTTTTTAGCAAATTGAGACGAGCCTTAATGTTCTTTTTGCTTAAAAGTGGTTTGAGCCTTGGAAATCTGCCATGCAGGCCGTTTTTGCCCAGTCTCTTTCTTATGGTGGAGTCGTAAACACTGACATTAATTAGGGCAAGTGAGGCCTGCAGTTCTTTAGATGTTGTCCTGGGGTCTTTTGTGGCCTCTTGGATAAGTTGTCTCTGCGCTCTTGGGGTAATTTTGGTCGGCCGGCCACTCCTGGGAAGGTTCACCACTGTTCCATGTTTTTGCCATTTGTGGATAATGGCTCTCACTGTGGTTCGCTGGAGTCCCAAAGCTTTAGAAATGGCTTTATAACCTTTAACAGACTGATAGATCTCAATTACTTTTGTTCTCATTTGTTCCTGAATTTCTTTGGATCTTGGCATGATGTCTAGCTTTTGAGGTACTTTTAGTCTACTTCTCTGTGTCAGGTAGCTCCAATTTAAGTGATTTCTTGATTGAAACAGGTGTGGCAGAATCAGGCCTGGGGGTGACTACAGAAATTGAACTCAGGTCTGATAAACCACAGTTAAGGTATTTTTTAACAAGGGGGGCAATCACTTTTTCACACAGGGCCATGTAGATTTGGAGTTTTTTTCTCCCTTAATAACGTAAACCTTCATTTAAAAACTGCATTTTGTGTTCATTTATGTTTTTTTTTGACTAATAGTTAACGTTTTTGATGAGCAGAAACATTTACGTGTGACAAACATGCAAAAGAATAAGAAATCAGGAAGGGGGCAAATAGTTTTTCACACCACTGTATAGTTGCTTTTTTAATTTTTTTTTTATGTCTTTTATTTGATTCTGTACAGCACTTTGGTCCAGTGTGGGTTTGTAAAGTGCTTTATAAATAAAGTTGATATGGTATGGTCCTGGAGGAAGGTGGTTTCGTTTAACTGTGTACTAAACTGTATATGGTTGAAAGAAAAATAAAATTCTACTTGAACTTGGTACCACACATAAAGCAAACAACAAGCTAAAGACCCATGATTAGTTTTGACCCGCATGTGAAAGCCTACACCTAGAAATTGGGGCACGCCCCATTCCTGGGATGCTGGGGTCCAGTTCGATGTGTCTCTCCACTACAGAAACATTAGCTCACACTGTCCCCAGGCTGACCCTCCATCAGAAGTAGTCACTGGGGCAGGCGGACGTCCGTAAGCCACCATTTCCCCATGGTTCCTCTCTTCTGTCCCTGCTCACCACTTACTGAAGGAGTCCTTATTATTTTCTTCTATAAACTATAAACAATGTGAAGTATATGTAATATGTAATAAAAATATATTCTTATTTCGTATTTATTTAAACGTTTTCTTATTTATACTGTATTTTTAAAAATTATTATAGTCATATTAATATTCTTAGTCATAGGAAGTTGTAAAAGCATTTTTTTTAATATCATATTGTATATGGCTGTGTATGTGACAAATTAAATTAAAATTTCATTTGAAATAAAAATTCATTTAAATTAACATTGGTGATACGGTCCCTTTTTTTTTACTTTTTTTTTTAACTATTATATAAATGTCATGTTCGCAACTTCCGTCATTCATATTGCTTCCTTTTTAGCTGTATTTAACCACATAAGCGTGTAAATCTGCTTTCGAATAAAGTGAAAATCAGATTTCTCATAATGACTTATTATGAACATGTAGAAATCTTCATGTAATGAAATCTTTTGGATTATTTGACCGAGGTCAATTTACTGATTGTTTGGTAAACAATGACGTGTGTAAATTCTAATTCATTATTAATGTGTCAAACACTACTTTTTAGAACTTTATTTTACTCAACGATGTACAAGTGTTGCAAGATCTCTGGGGTTCTAAGCTTGAACAATGTGTAGAACTCGCATGCTTTGTGCGTCTGCTTACCAATAATAATTATAAAATATCATAATTAGAACTAATAATCAATATAAGTGCTTAAAGTGATAAGTTCCTTAATTCTAATTTATTTTATTTTAAGTTAAATCTTTAAAGTTGTCTTTTTGTTGACAATTTGTCAAAACAAATTTGATGGCATATTAAACAATAATAAAAATGTCATAAACATGATTGAATTACTAGAACGATGTATTTCAATTGAAGGAATTCCTTGTTCCATGTTTACAAAATCTCAAAAATTTTAATGTATATTAAAAATGTCTTTCAGACAATTCGTCATTCATTATATGCATAATTTCAGCATCAGCAATATAATTTCAGCATCAGCAGCCAAAAAGAATGATGAGATCTAGCATAAATGTTGAAAAAAACATTTGTTTGTTAATCTTTTTTCACATTTTAATGAATAAAAATGTATATGGCTTATCTCAGCGTAACAATGCAAAAAATCTAATAAATGATCAACTCCACAACATTCATGCATTTTGGCATACATGTTGAAAAAAAATTTTTGTTATTGTTTTTAAGATCTTGACCATGAAAACTGTATATAAACTCGTTGTGTGAGAAAAACGCTTACCTGAGCTCGTACAGTGCTAAGAACGCTTTATCACCATCTAAAAATCTTATACATCTAATTTTGACAACATTCATGCATTTTGGCATACATGTTGAACATTTTTTTTTTGTTATTGTTTTTAAGATCTTGACCATGAAAACTGTATATAAACTCGTTGTGTGAGAAAACCGCTTACCTGAGCTCGTACAGTGCTAATTTTGACAACATTCATGAATTTTGGCATGCATGTTGAAAAAATTTTTTTTGTTATTGTCTTTACGATTTTGACTATGAAAACTGCATATAAACTGGTTTTGTATGTTTTAAAATGACCATACATTAGTTGTGTGAGAAAACCGCTTTCCTGAGCTCGTACAGCGCTAAGAACACAGCAAACGCTTTATCACCATCTAAAAATCTTATATATCTAATTTTGACAACATTCATGCATTTTGGCAAACGTTGAAAAAACACTTTTTTGTTATTCTTTGTCACATTTTGATGCTTAAAAATCTAATAAATGATCATCTCCACAACATTAATGCATTCTGGCATATTCTTCTTCACATTTTGAAGCATAAAAAGTCTTATAAACTCGTTTTGTATGTTTTACAATGACCATGCATTAGTTGTGTGAGATATCTAACAAATGATCATCTCCACAACATTCTTGCATTCTGGCATACATGCTGAAAAACAACTTTTTCGTTATTCTTGTTCACATTTTGAAGCAGAAAAAGTCTTATAAACCCGTTTTGTACGTTTTACAATGACCAGGCATTAGTTGTAAGGGAAAACTGCTTTCCTGAGCACGTACAGCAAACGCTTTATCACCATCTAAAAATCTTATATATCTAATTTTGACAACATTCATGCATTTTGGCAAACATGTTGAAATACAAGTTTTTTGTTATTCTTTGTCACATTTTGAGCTTAAAAATCTAATAAATGATCATCTCCACAACATTCATGCATTCTGGCACACATGCTGAAAAACAACTTTTTCGTTATTCTTGTTCACATTTTGAAGCAAAAAAAGTATTAGAAACTCGTTTTGTTTGTTTTACAATGACCAGGCATTAGTTGTGAGGGAAAACTGCTTCCTGAGCACGTACAGTGCTAAGAACGCAGCAAACGCTTTAAAACCATCTAAAAATCTTAGATTTAAAATTTTGACAACATTCATGCATTTTGGCAAACATGTTAAAAAACCACTTTTTTGTTATTCTTTGTGACATTTTGATGCTTAAAAATCTTAGAAATGATCATCTCCACAACATTCATGCATTCTTGGTATACATGCTGAAAAACAACTTTTTCGTTATTCTTGTTCACATTTTGAAGCATATTGAGTCTTAGAAACTCGTTTTGTATGTTTTACAACATACAAAACACAGCAAACGCTTTATCACCATCTTAACAATGCAAAAAATCTGATAAATGATTATTTCCACAGTATTGATGCATTCTGGGATACATGCTGAAAAACAACTTTTTCGTTATTCTTGTTCACATTTTGAAGCAAAAAAGGTATTAGAAACTCGTTTTGTATGTTTTACAATCGACGAGCATTTGTTGTGAGGGAAAACTGCTTTCCTGAGCACGTACAGCGCTAAGAACGCAGCAAACACTTTATCACCATCTAAAAATCTTATATATCTAATTTTGACAACATTCATGCATTTTGGCAAACATGTTGAAATACAAGTTTTTTGTTATTCTTTGTCACATTTTGAGCTTAAAAATCTAATAAATGATCATCTCCACAACATTCATGCATTCTGGCACACATGCTGAAAAACAACTTTTTCGTTATTCTTGTTCACATTTTGAAGCAAAAAAAGTATTAGAAACTCGTTTTGTTTGTTTTACAATGACCAGGCATTAGTTGTGAGGGAAAACTGCTTCCTGAGCACGTACAGTGCTAAGAACGCAGCAAACGCTTTAAAACCATCTAAAAATCTTAGATTTAAAATTTTGACAACATTCATGCATTTTGGCAAACATGTTAAAAAACCACTTTTTTGTTATTCTTTGTGACATTTTGATGCTTAAAAATCTTAGAAATGATCATCTCCACAACATTCATGCATTCTTGATATACATGCTGAAAAACAACTTTTTCGTTATTCTTGTTCACATTTTGAAGCATAATAAGTCTTAGAAACTCGTTTTGTATGTTTTACAACATACAAAACACAGCAAACGCTTTATCACCATCTTAACAATGCAAAAAATCTGATAAATGATCATTTCCACAGTATTGATGCATTCTGGGATACATGCTGAAAAACAACTTTTTCGTTATTCTTGTTCACATTTTGAAGCAAAAAAGGTATTAGAAACTCGTTTTGTATGTTTTACAATCGACGAGCATTTGTTGTGAGGGAAAACTGCTTTCCTGAGCACGTACAGCGCTAAGAACGCAGCAAACACTTTATCACCATCTAAAAATCTTATATATCTAATTTTGACAACATTCATGCATTTTGGCAAACATGTTGAAATACAAGTTTTTTGTTATTCTTTGTCACATTTTGAGCTTAAAAATCTAATAAATGATCATCTCCACAACATTCATGCATTCTGGCACACATGCTGAAAAACAACTTTTTCGTTATTCTTGTTCACATTTTGAAGCAAAAAAAGTATTAGAAACTCGTTTTGTTTGTTTTACAATGACCAGGCATTAGTTGTGAGGGAAAACTGCTTCCTGAGCACGTACAGTGCTAAGAACGCAGCAAACGCTTTAAAACCATCTAAAAATCTTAGATTTAAAATTTTGACAACATTCATGCATTTTGGCAAACATGTTAAAAAACCACTTTTTTGTTATTCTTTGTGACATTTTGATGCTTAAAAATCTTAGAAATGATCATCTCCACAACATTCATGCATTCTTGATATACATGCTGAAAAACAACTTTTTCGTTATTCTTGTTCACATTTTGAAGCATAATAAGTCTTAGAAACTCGTTTTGTATGTTTTACAACATACAAAACACAGCAAACGCTTTATCACCATCTTAACAATGCAAAAAATCTGATAAATGATCATTTCCACAGTATTGATGCATTCTGGGATACATGCTGAAAAACAACTTTTTCGTTATTCTTGTTCACATTTTGAAGCAAAAAAGGTATTAGAAACTCGTTTTGTATGTTTTACAATCGACGAGCATTTGTTGTGAGGGAAAACTGCTTTCCTGAGCACGTACAGCGCTAAGAACGCAGCAAACACTTTATCACCATCTAAAAATCTTATATATCTAATTTTGACAACATTCATGCATTTTGGCAAACATGTTGAAATACAAGTTTTTTGTTATTCTTTGTCACATTTTGAGCTTAAAAATCTAATAAATGATCATCTCCACAACATTCATGCATTCTGGCACACATGCTGAAAAACAACTTTTTCGTTATTCTTGTTCACATTTTGAAGCAAAAAAAGTATTAGAAACTCGTTTTGTTTGTTTTACAATGACCAGGCATTAGTTGTGAGGGAAAACTGCTTCCTGAGCACGTACAGTGCTAAGAACGCAGCAAACGCTTTAAAACCATCTAAAAATCTTAGATTTAAAATTTTGACAACATTCATGCATTTTGGCAAACATGTTAAAAAACCACTTTTTTGTTATTCTTTGTGACATTTTGATGCTTAAAAATCTTAGAAATGATCATCTCCACAACATTCATGCATTCTTGGTATACATGCTGAAAAACAACTTTTTCGTTATTCTTGTTCACATTTTGAAGCATAATAAGTCTTAGAAACTCGTTTTGTATGTTTTACAACATACAAAACACAGCAAACGCTTTATCACCATCTTAACAATGCAAAAAATCTGATAAATGATCATTTCCACAGTATTGATGCATTCTGGGATACATGCTGAAAAACAACTTTTTCGTTATTCTTGTTCACATTTTGAAGCAAAAAAAGTATTAGAAACTCGTTTTGTATCTTTTACAATGACCAGGCATTAGTAGTGTGAGAAAACCGCTTTCCTGAGCTCGTACTGCGCTAAGAACGCAGCAAACTCTTTATCAGCATCTGAAAATCTTATATATCTAATTTTGACAACATTCATGCATTTTGGCAAACATGGTGAAATACAAGTTTTTTGTTATTCTTTGTCACATTTAGATGCTTAAAAATCTGAAAAATGATCATTTCCACAACATTCTTGCATTCTGGCATACATGCTGCAAAACAACTTTTTCGTTATTCTTGTTCACATTTTGAAGCAAAAAAAATATTAGAAACTTGTTTCGTATGTCTTAAAATCAACGGGCATTAGTAGTGAAGGAAAACTGCTTTCCCGAGCACGTACAGCGCTAAGAACGCAGCAAACGCTTTATCACCATCTAAAAATCTTATATATCTAATTTTGACAACAATCATGAATTTTGGCATACATGATGAAAAACATTATTTTTTGTTAATGTATTTAATATTTTGACTATGAAAATTGTATATAAACTCGTTTTGTATGTTATACAATGACCATTTCTTAGTAGTGTGAGAAAACCGCTTTCCTGAGCTCGTACAGCGCTAAGAACGCCAGCAAACGCTTTATCACCATCTAAAAATCTTATATATCTAATTTTGACAACATTCATGCATTTTAGCAAACATGTTAAAAAAACACTTTATTGTTATTCTTTGTCACATTTTGATGCTTAAAAATCTTATAAATGATCATTTCCACAACATTCATGCATTCTGGCATACATGCTGCAAAACAACTTTTTCGTTATTCTTGTTCACATTTTGAAGCAAAAAAAGTATTAGAAACTTGTATTGTATGTTTTACAATCAACGGGCATTAGTTGTGAGGGAAAACTGCTTTCTGAGCACGTACAGCGCTAAGAACGCAGCAAACGTTTTATCACCATCTAAAAATCTTATATATCTAATTTTGACAACATTCATGAATTTTGGCATACATGTGAAAAACATTTTTTTTTTGTTATTGTATTTAATATTTTGACTATGAAAACTGTATATAAACTCGTTTTGTATGTTTTACAATGACCATTTCTTAGTAGTGTGAGAAAACTGCTTTCCTGAGCTCGTACAGCGCTAAGAACGCAGCAAACGCTTTATCACCATCTTAAAAAGTCTAATGAATGATCATCTACACAACATTCATGCATTTTGGCAAACATGTTAAAAAAAGACTTTTTTGTTATTCTTTGTCACATTTTGATGCTTAAAAATCTTATAAATGATCATTTCCACAACATTCATGCATTCTGGCATACATGCTGCAAAACAACTTTTTCGTTATTCTTGTTTACATTTTGAAGCAAAAAAAGTTTTAGAAACTTGTTTTGTATGTTTTACAATCAACGAGCATTTGTTGTGAGGGAAAACTGCTTTCCTGAGCACGTACAGCGCTAAGAACGCAGCAAACGCTTTATCACCATCTAAAAATCTTATATATCTAATTTTGACAACATTCATGAATTTTGGCATAAATGTGAAAAACATTTTTTTTTGTTATTGTATTTAATATTTTGACTATGAAAACTGTATATAAACTCGTTTGGTATGTTTTACAATGACCATTTCTTAGTAGTGTGAGAAAACCGCTTTCCTGAGCTCGTACAGCGCTAAGAACGCAGCAAACGCTTTATCATCATCTAAAAATCTTATATGTCCACTTTTGACAACATTCATGCATTTTGGCAAACATGGTGAATAACAAGTTTTTTGTTATTCTTTGTCACATTTAGATGCCTAAAAATCTGATAAATGATCATTTCCACAATATTCATGCATTCTGGCATACGTGCTGCAAAACAACTTTTTCGTTATTCTTGTTCACATTTTGAAGCAAAAAATGATTTAGAAACTTGTTTTGTATGTTTTACAATCAACGGGCATTAGTTGTGAGGGAAAACTGCTTTCTGAGCACGTACAGCGCTAAGAACGCAGCAAACGCTTTATCACCATCTAAAAATCTTATATATCTAATTTTGACAACATTCATGAATTTTGGCATACATGTGAAAAACATTTTTTTTTTGTTATTGTATTTAATATTTTGACTACGAAAACTGTATATAAACTCGTTTTGTATGTTTTACAATGACCATTTCTTAGTAGTGTGAGAAAACCGCTTTCCTGAGCTCGTACAGCGCTAAGAACGCAGCAAACGCTTTATCACCATCTTAAAAAGTCTAATGAATGATCATCTACACAACATTCATGCGTTTTGGCAAACATGTTGAAAAACCACTTTTTTGTTATTCCTTGTCACATTTTGATGCTTAAAAATCTTATAAATGATAATTTCCACAACATTCATGCATTCTGGCATACATGATGAAAAACAACTTTTTCGTTAATCTTGTTCACATTTTGAAGCATAATAAGTCTTAGAAACTCGTTTTGTATGTTTTACAATGACCATACATTAGTTGTGTGAGAAAACTGCTTTCCTGAGCACGTACAGCGTTAAGAACGCAGCAAACGCTTTATCACCATCTAAAAATCTTATATATCTAATTTTGACAACATTCATGCATTTTGGCATACATGTTAAAAAACAACTTTTTTGTTATTGTTTTTAGGATTTTGACCATGAAAACTGTATATTAACTCGTTTTGTACGTTTTACAATGTCGATGCATTAGTTGTGTGAGAAAACCGCTTTTCCGAGATCGTACAGAACGCAGCAAACGCTTTATCACGCTAACGTTTTGCTGATGTCATGAATCAGCAAGCGCTATTTTGCTTTTTTTGGATTATTATTTATTTATTCATTCATCTTCCTTAAAACATCTGGATTTTAAAGATCTAATAGAACTGAAAACACGTTTCACATTCACCTATCTCAACAGGCGGTCAAATACAAATACACTAACAAGAACACGCGCACTACACACAGTACCCAGACACTACACTTCCTACACAGACCCACACTGCACACACATTCTCTCTCTCTCTTTCTCTCTCTCTCTCTCTCTCGCTCTCACACACACACACACACACACCACACCCATCAGACTTTATACGCATACTACACAAACGATGTCCTGCTCATGCCCCTGTGGCATTACTGTCACATTAAAAATTATAAAGACACATCCAGCCATGAGGATGGCATAAAATCATGTCATATATGTTTAAGAGGTCTTGGTGTGCTGGAAAAGTACACGGTTCATGAGGTACACCCAAGAGGCCATGGTACAGGTGCTTGGGCCCACTAATTGTTGCTTGTAACAATTTTTCTTCTTTTTATTTTAAAAGGACACAGGAATAAACTGTGTCTTGGACAACCTTCAACGGATGGTTCTTGGGCAACTCCTAAACCCACTGTACTGTGTTAGGGTCTGGGCCTTGGGGGCGTGCACTGAAAAAAACGGTAGACGACAGGCAAATTGTCTGCACAGACCAGATCCTAAGATCTTTGCGGTGGGTATTGGGCCTGGTTTTTAACGGTAACCCCTTGAGAATGTCTCCTTTAAGTCCAACTGTTTGTAAAACACTGGCATGTGATTGGTTCAGATCGAACAACATACAGTGCTTCAGCGTCATCCACATGCTTTACATTTCTGTGAACCACAAGGTGGGTCCTAGGAAAGGTCGTGGCAGACAGCAGTGATAAACTGAGCTGGGGGTTTAGGGTAAGTTCTAGGAATACGGACAAATCCTGAACACACACACACTTACCACACATACTTACCACAGACGCAAACACTATACATTTTACAAACACACATACACTGCACACACAAACATTACATAGGCATAGTACACACATATAAACACACACGGTCATTACAAAGACACATAACACACACAATACACATCCTAAATACACACAACAAATCGTACAGACAGACATACATATCATAAACACACACACACACACACACACACAAAAACACACATACACACACACACACACACATCTCACACACATCACATATCCTACGCATCATACACAAATGATGGCCTACTCAAGCACCTGAGCCATTACAGTCACCACCAAACCCTGACCACATTGAGTGACAGCTAGCAATGGCGTATCAGAAAGACATGTCCGAACATGACGATGACCTAAACTTATATCATATTTGTTTAAGAGATCTTAGCGTGCTGAAAAGGCACACATGTTGTGATGTGCATCTAAGTGGCGATGGCGCCATTACATTCGCCTCCAAACTCAGCCTACATTGAGTGACAGCTAGCAATGGTGTACCAGAAAGACATCCAGCCATGACGATGTATGTCATATTGGTCAAGAGGTCTTAGTGTGCTGAAAAGGCACACAAATTGTGAGGTGCGTCCACAGTGTGTGTGTGATAGCACAGGTGCTCGGGCCAGCTCATCGTAGCTTGTAACTATTTTTCTTCCTTTTTTTTTAAAGGCCTCATGGCCTACTTCTTGGTTTTTACATTCCTTAGGGGCTTGCTCTGGGAACATGGGTAGATGGTAACACAATTGGGTGCAAATTGATTGTAGGAAAAGAAGAAAGCAAATTTTTTTTTGGCCCTAACTCCTTGAGAAGACCTCCTTTAAGCCCACCTGTTTGTGAAACACTGGGGAATGTGCTAGTGAGTGGTTGAGATAGCTCAGACTTTATGACTCTATGTGCTCGACAAAATGGCACAAGTATCCTATGCATTTCCACAAGCCTCCTGCAGCCTACTATGGAACGCGCACCTCCTATCACATCCTACAGCCCTTCGGCCGTCTCCATGTGACTTGAATTTTGTAGCGCAAAGGGGGCTCCTAGCAGGAACACACACACATCCTTTACACTCACACACACACACACACACACACACACTACAGACAATACATACACTATACACACACAAATACTACACATCATATACAGTACACACACAACCTTCAGACACACACTACACACACACTACATATCCTTTACATACTCAACACACACAAAGACATACCCCACACCCAACCATTTATGCCACACATACAGTAGAAATCCTACACACACACATACACACAATACACAGCCTACACATACCCTACGCATCCTACACAATCCATGATTAATAAAATGAGACAGGCCATAAACTTATCACAATGCCTTAAACTTGTACAATATTTTGTGACATTCGTGTCCAGGGTCATTTTAGGGGTCTTAGCATCCTCGAAAGGCACACAGATGGTGTGGTGCGCCTGGGTGCCGATGGCACTGGTATACTATATTTCTTCTTTTAAAAAAAAAAAGGCCAAGAGACCAGAGTGCTGCACAGGTCTGGCTTGAGGTAGGGTTTATCTTCATCAACCAGAGAGTTAGCGGTGGTACACAACCGAAATTAACCCTTGTTGCATTTTAAATCGCCCGATGTACTTCTTGGCTTCCAACTTCAGAGGGAGGTTCTTGGGAACTTCTAGACCCACTGTCCCTGGGTGAGGGTCTGGGTCTTGGTCTCTTGCTCTGGAAAAACGGATGGACTGTGGCCTAATTGGCTGCACAAAGCAGATTGATCACACAATCCTAGTTTTTTTTGGGGGGGCGAGGGTGGCAGGTCTTGACCCTACCTCTTTGAAAATACCTCTCATAAGTCCACTTGTTTGTGACCCTATCCGCTTGACAAGATTTCACGAGTAACCCATGCATTTCCACAAACTTACTGCCGCCTTCTATGGAACACCCACCACCTAGCACATCATACAGCCCTTCGGCCTTGTCCATGTGCTTTTCATAGAAATACCTACTGCAGCAAAGCATGGTAATCTCCCTAGATGTGAAAGGCCTAGTTACAGGTTCGTGTTCTTGATCAACTGAGCAGTGTTTACAATTGATGATTCAGGGACACCTGGCCCTGAAGCAGATAAAAACCTGGCCAATAGACGCCATCTCTGCTGTTTAGGACTGTTTTGAGAACACTGACTGAAACAAGTTTAGGAAAGCTGCAACTTATGGCAACTTTGCTGACTTGAAGGAATACGTGACATCAACGACCAGCTAAAATCAAGTTCACCAATGACATCAGTGTCTCCAAAAACATCATCTCACGACCAACCAGAAACTGTGGATTACTGCGGAGGTGTGTGAACTTCTAAAGACCCAAGACACCGCCATCAGAGCAGGGGCCCTGCATTTTAAATGGCCCGATGTACTTCTTGGCCTCCACCTTTAGAGGGAGGTTCTTGGGAACTTCCAGACCCACTGTCCCTGGGTGTGGGTCTGGGTCTTGGTCTCTTGCTCCAGGAAAATGGATGGACTCTGGTCTAATTTCCTAATTTAGCCTAGCATGATAAATCTATGATATCTATCTTGTCTCCCTAGATGTGAAAGGCCTAGTTACAGGTTCGTAATCTTGATCAACTGAGCAGTGTTTACTCAGTGATGATTCAGGGACACCTGGCCCTGAAGCAGATAAAAACCTGGCCATCTCTGCTGTTTAACTGTGGATTACTGCGGAGGTGTGTGAACTTCTAAAGCGAAGGGCAAAGGGACAGCAAGGGGCAAACTTTCCTGGGCAATCAGAGAGGCAAAGCGTACACACGCCCAGAAAATCCTCAACCACTTCAGGAACAGCGGTGACGTACGGCACATGTGGCAGAGCATACAACCTGTTACCAACTACAAGACATCATCACATGCCTGTGACAGTGAAGGGTCACTTCCATATGCGCTAAATAGCTTCTACAATCAGTTCGACATGTAGAACTACGTGACAGCGAGGAAAACCTAGTTTTATTCGGTGAAAATTTTACATTTTAGCAAAAAGATTATTATTACTTATCCCAACATTCAATCTAGTCTAGCCCAAACCCATTTTTTTAGTTTTTTTACAAAATAATTTTCATTTATAACATATAACATATAATCTTAATATAACATTTTAAAATTGTTTTTTTTGTCTAATGTTTTCAGCTGATTGTATTTCTTTTTAAGCATCACAACTCCACAAAACAACTCCTGCATGTCCATGTTTTTGTAACTACAAAACAATAAAGCCACTATGGACAGTGTTTAAAACTTTTTTTTTTTATATATAAGAATGTAGACACTTGGACTGTTGTAGCTCCTATAGGTCACAATCATTTGGTAACCTATAAGATTAATGATTTTGGCATCGGTTTAACTATCAAATAAAATAAAATACATCACAACATAATATCATGTAGTAGCATAATTATCACAGAGATGCCACAAAACTTTTGGTATACCTTGATGCATCTCTTCATTGTGTGCCCACATTGTTTCTCCTCTGATATTACTACACATCGGAGCTTTTTTCTCCGGTACAGTATAAAAAATATACGGCTTAAATCAAACTTCATTCATGCACATACATGAAACACTAGCATACACATATATGAAACTGTCACACATACATACATATATGTTACTAACTGCTCAAACAACTACATATGAAATGCCATGCACACCTATTAGACACACAAAGACACACAAACTCTGTGTGCACATAAAATGCTTTGGTTTCTCGTGACATCTCGTCAACAGACAGAACATTTCATTTCTGGGGTGGCTGAGGACCTTCATGATCTTCCTGGCCTTGGTGCAGCACTGCTTGCTGTATATTGAGTGCAGGTCAGGGAGCTCGGTGCGGATGATGCGCTCAGCTGAACGCACCATCCTCTGTAGAGCTCGTCTGGGCTCCAGGCGAATGGCAACAGGCGCCACCGAGCTCCTGTTGATGACGGAGGTCTGGTAGTTCCTCTTCTGCTTTGTACTAAAGTCCACTATCAACACCTTTGTCTTGCTGACGTTCAGGAGGAGATTGGCCCTCTGGCACCATTTTCCAGATTTCCAATCTCATCTAGGTAGGCCGTCTCATTGTTGTTCGTGATCAAGCCCACCACTACGGTGTCGTCAGCAAACTTGATGACTTGGTTGGTAGTGGCCATGCAGTCGTATGTGTACAAAGAGACAGCAGGGGGCTCAGAACACAAACTTGGGGGGCTCCAGTGCTGAGAGTGAGGAAGGCTGAAACATGTCCGCACATCCTTACTGCCTGTGCTCTGCCAGTTAGGAAAATGGAGATCCACTGACTCATAGATGAGCTGAGTCCCAGGTGCTTCATCTTGGTGGTTAAGTGTGGAGGGAATTATGGTATTAAATCATGAGCTCTGGTTGATGAAGAGCATTTTAAAATAATTCCCTACTTCGAGTGTCCAGGTGATTGAAAGATGTATGGAGGAGATGAGAGATGGCATCATCTGTAGAGCGGTTCGGGTAGTTTGCAAACTGTAATGGGTCCAGTGTATCAGGTAGTGAAGAAACGTCCCCCGACCAGCCGTTCAAGACATTTTATTACAACTTAGGTGTGGGATACAGGGCAATAGTCATTGAGAGAAGCAGGATGGGGTTTCTTCGGAACAGTAACAATGGCAGTGCGAGATCTCAGAGTGTGGCGAATGGTATTATCCAGCCATGGCTCCCGATTGGAAAACGTTCTGATTTTTCAACGGTATTATCTGCTAGTTTGGCCACCGATTAGTCTGTTGAGCGCGCGACCTCCCTCTGAACTGGAACTTTCTGTTTGAGTCTTTGTTGTATTTTGGCATGAAGAAGATGGCGGCATGGTCGGATTTCCCAAACGGAGGGTGAGATTTTGCCTTGTAGCTCTCCTTGACTGTAGTATAGCAATGATCCAGTGTCCTTTCGCCCCTGGTGGGTCAGGTGATGTGTTGATGAAAGTGTTTGAGGTTGGCGCTGTTAAAGTCCCCCGCCACAATGAGCGGAGTGTTGTGTCTGGTGCTGTGTGAGTCCCTAAGGCAGTGTTCGTGTTTGCTTGAGGTGGAGTATAAACGGAGCTGATTATGACCAATGTAATTGATTATTGACCAACTACTTTTCACCAAGGAAAGTAGTACAGTACCAAGTTGGGTGTGGAGGAGCATGTGAGAGGCACAATGCTCGCAGTGTTGCACCAGCTGTTGTTCACCATTAAACACACTCTGCCTCCCCTTGACTTCCCCGAGTCCCGAGACCTTGGAATGTGGTGAACTCGGCCGGCTGGATGGCGTGGTCCAGCACCGCTGGGGTCGGCCAATCTCTCGGTGAAGCAGAGGAGATTGCAGTCTCGAACGTCTGGCCCTGAGGCAGTGCCGGACTGGCCATCTGGAGCAACGGGAGTTTTCTTATTTACTTCCCTAAAAAAGTACTAGTTTACTAGCGTGAGCTAATGCTGCTAGTGATTTTTTTCAGCTTACCTGTTCAGTTTTATTGCAATTCTTTTTACAATCTTGTCCTTATAGTTTTTTATATTTTTTGTCTTGATGTCCTTTCCTTAGTTTCTTTGTTTTATTAATATGACCTAATATATGTTTAGCGATACTTCAAATAATATGTTTAAATAGCATTGATTTCTGCATTGTGTTATATCTTTGTTAACATTAATTATCTCTACATTAATGAGCCAGTGTATTATGATGTGGGATGTGGTTGGCCGAGAAGTCCAGGGCCACTTTTTGCTTCCAGTCCGCCCCCGCCTTGAGACCATCGAGTTTGTTCTCCAGTGACTGGACGTTGGCGAGCAGGATGCTAGGCAGAGGTGTGCTGTGTGCACAGGCTCTCACCCTATTTCTGACGCCGGCTCGTTTCCCTTGAAACGCTTTGCTTTATGTCCTTTGTTTTCCCTCAGGATCTCACTCGGCCAGCTTGGATCCAGAGACAAAAACAAAAACAAAGTAAAAGGGTTCGGAGCAGTTGTGACGGCAGCCGATCTCACCACCGCCATCTTGAAACAGACACACAGAAACTACTTATCCTACACAAAAAGTACACATCCTACACAAAGAAACACACAGTACACATCCAACACACACCCTATGCTTATGCTATGACTGGCCCAAGCGCCTCCTCCATTACAGTCGACATCAAGCACTCACTAGCAATAATGCAAGCAAAGACAATGTCCAACTATGACGATGCCTTAAACTTGTGCCATATTTAGTGACATCATTTTCAAAAGCCATACTGGTTGTATGGTGCACCTGGTGCCGATGGCACTGGTGCTTGGGCTCATCCCCTAAGACCCACAAGTGTTCCTCGCTTGACCGTGCATACGGAAGCCCCATCATGATATTGGTGGCAAAGAACTCCAGAGTGCTGCACAGGACTGCCTTGAGCAAGCTTGAGGTGGGGTTTAACTTTATCAACCAGTGCATGACCGATGGTGCGCAACCAAAATTAATCGTTGTTGTATCTTAAATGGCCAGATGTACTTCTTGGCTTCCACCTTTGCCAGGAGGTTCTTGGGGAACTTCCAGACCCATTGTCCTGGGTGAGGCTCTGGGCCATGGTCTCTTGCTCTGGGAACATGTGGCCAAATCGGCTGCAGGGAGCAGATTGATCATACAATCCTAGGTTCTTTTGCAGTTTTGCCCTACCTCTTTGAGAATACTTCCGATAAGTTCACCTGTTTGTAATACACTGGGAAAGGTGGTTGTGGGAGGTTCAGATAGCTCAGACCCTGTGACTCTATCTGCTTGACAAGATGTCACAACTAAACCACGAATTTTAACAAACGCTCTGTGGCCTTCTTTGGAACGCTCACCACTTAGCACATCATAATGCCCTTCAGCCTGTTCCATGTGTTTTACATTACTGGCTGCTTTTCATTCTTTGTGGCTCCTAGCGGAGTTTGTAGCAGACAAGAGGGGTAAGCTGAGCCAGCCAGACTCAGGGTTCCAGGAATTACATACTGTAGCCTAGCATGATAAATCTATGATATCTATCTTGTCTGCCAAGATGTGAAAGGCTTATTATCAGGTTCTTGCTCTTAATCAACTGACCAGTGTTAAAAGTCGATGATTGAGGGACACCTGGTTCTGAAGCAGGTGAAAACCTGGCCAATAGAAGCAATCTCTGCTCTTCAGGACAGTTTTGAGAACTCTGTTTAGGAAGGCTGCAACATACGGCGCCTTCACTGAGTTGGAGGAGTTCACTGTCTCCAAGAACATCATCTCACGACCAACGAAAAACATTCAAGCACTCATATCCAGACTGTGCAACAGCTTCTTTTTGCAAGCCATCTGTTTCCTTAAAAAAATGAGACTGGACTGATAAACAAACACAAATTATTGTGTTACTGTGTGTAAGTTATAGTGTGTGTGTGTTATTGTGCGTGTGTTATTGTGTTTGTGTGTGTGTGTGTTTGTGTGTGTGTTTATTTGTGTGTGTGTGTGTGTGTGTTTACAAAGTTTTCTAAAAACTTTTTACACTATAATTGCGCTTTTGCATAATATCCATTACTTGTCATTTGCACAAGCCTATTTGATATTTGCTGCTACTTTAAAGGAATTTGTCACGTTTACTGTTTCTCCTCCCACTACCTTAACTCATTACCTCATTATATCATTATCACGAAGTATTGAAATGTGTCACGTTGTTGCATTGAGTGACTTTGTCACTCTTTGTCACTATTTGCATGAGCACTTTATGTTGTCTCTTTTTTTGGTATAGAACTTTTTTTCTGTTAACTTAAAAATGTCAACCTGTCTTGTCTCAGCCAGTTAAGCTAATTAGGATGCTTAGTAAGCTAGTTAGTTTTTGTTCATTTATGTTGTTAATTTATGTTGGATGTAGGACCTTGGTCCTGGTTCTCCTTATGATGTTGTTCCTCCTCGGCTGTTTAATGAAGTGTTTCCTACTGTTGGCCCATCTGTTCTTCCTCTTGTTAACAGTAGTCTCTCTTCAGGTCTGGTACCTAAAACTTTTAAACATGCTGTAATCCAACCTCTCATTAAAAAACCTGTTTTAGATCCCACAGTTCTCGAGAACTACAGACCAATTTCGAAACTTCCCTTTCTTTCTAAAGTGATTGAGAAGATTGTGTACAGTCAATTAATTGCTTTTCTGGGAAAGTATAATATTTTAGAAGTTTTTCAATCTGGTTTTAAAACCTTGCACAGCACTGAGTCAGCTTTGTTAAAAGTGTTTAATGATATATTTTTAGCCACTGACTCCGGTGACTGTGCTGTTCTCGTCCTCTTAGATCTAACTGCTGCATTTGACACAGTGGATCATGAAATTCTGCTTTCTCGTTTGAAGCAGTGGGTGGGCATTAGGGGCATAGCATTGGAGTGGTTCCGATCCTACCTGGCGAACCGAACCGTCTGTGTGTCCCTTGGTGATTGTGTGTCCTCCTTTGCTCCTCTACTACATGGGGTGCCACAGGGATCAGTTTTAGGCCCCCTTCTCTTTTCAATCTATCTGCTTCCACTTGGCTCCATTCTTAGAAAGCATGGCATCTTATTCCACTGTTACGCTGATGATAGTCAGATCTATTTTCCTCTTAAAAAGAAAGATGCCTACTCGGTGAGACCTTTACTTAGGTGTTTTGAGGAAATAAAGTCCTGGTTGACCCTCAATTTTTTACAACTTAATGAAAAAAAGACAGAGGTGATGGTCTTTGGGGGATCTTCTGAGAACCCTTTTGTGGATCTGGGTTCTTTGTCCCAGTATGTAAAACCAGTCATCTCAAATTTAGGTGTCAAAGTGGATGCGGATCTTAGGTTTGACAGTCAGATTAGGGATGTTGTTAAATCAAGCTTCTTTCAATTGAGAAATCTGGCTAAAATAAAATCTGCTATCCCTAGGGAGCATTTTGAGACAGTAATTCATGCTTTTGTCACCACTCGAATTGATTACTGTAATGCACTCTATGTGGGGGTTAATGCTTCCTCCATTGCTCAACTTCAGCGAGTACAAAATGCTGCCGCACGTCTTTTAACTGGCACACGGAAGTATGAGCACATTTCCCCAATTTTAGCCTCACTTCACTGGCTCCCTGTATATTTGAGGGTTCATTTTAAAATTCTCCTGTTTGCTTTTAAAGCATTAAATGGTCTAGCCCCGACCTACCTGTCTGAGCTGCTTCACCCATATTCGCCCTACCGCTCTCTTAGGTCAGCTGATCAGTGTGCCGAAAACTAAGCGTAAGCTTAGAGGGGATCGGGCTTTCGCTGTTGCAGCTCCAACAATGTGGAATAAATTGCCTTTGCACATTAGACAGGCTTTTTCCCTTGCTGTTTTTAAATCTCTTCTCAAAACCCATTTTTTTTCCATAGCCTTTGATGACTTGCGATATGCTGGCATTTGATTCATTTGTTTTACTTTACTTATCTTATTTACTCTACTTTGTGTCATTTGTTCTTATTATACAGTGGTGTGAAAAACTATTTGCCCCCTTCCTGATTTCTTATTCTTTTGCATGTTTGTCACACAAAATGTTTCTGATCATCAAACACATTTAACTATTAGTCAAACATAACACAAGTAAACACAAAATGCAGTTTTTAAATGATGGTTTTTATTATTTAGGGAGAAAAAAAATCCAAATCTACATGGCCCTGTGTGAAAAAGTAATTGCCCCCTGAACCTAATAACTGGTTGGGCCACCCTTAGCAGCATAACTGCAATCAAGCGTTTGTGATAACTTGCAACGAGTCTTTTACAGCGCTCTGGAGAAATTTTGGCCCACTCATCTTTGCAGAATTGTTGTAATTCAGCTTTATTTGAGGGTTTTCTAGCTTTTTAAGGTCATGCCACAACATCTCAATAGGATTCAGGTCAGGACTTTGACTAGGCCACTCCAAAGTCTTCATTTTGTTTTTCTTCACCCATTCAGAGGTTAATTTTTTTTGTGTTTTGGGTCATTGTCCTGCTGCAGCACCCAAGATCGCTTCAGCTTAAGTTGACGAACAGATGGCCGGACATTCTCCTTCAGGATTTTTTGGTACACAGTAGAATTCATGGTTCCATCTATCACAGCAAGCCTTTCAGGTCCTGAAGCAGCAAAACAACCCCAGACCATCACACTACCACCACCATATTTTACTGTTGGTATGATGTTCTTTTTCTGAAATGCTGTGTTACTTTTACGCCAGATGTAACGGGACACGCACCTTCCAAAAAGTTCAACTTTTGTCTCGTCGGTCCACAAGGTATTTTCCAAAATGTCTTGCCAATCAGTGAGATGTTTTTTTAGCAAATTGAGACGAGCCTTAATGTTCTTTTTGCTTAAAAGTGGTTTGAGCCTTGGAAATCTGCCATGCAGGCCGTTTTTGCCCAGTCTCTTTCTTATGGTGGAGTCGTAAACACTGACATTAATTAGGGCAAGTGAGGCCTGCAGTTCTTTAGATGTTGTCCTGGGGTCTTTTGTGGCCTCTTGGATAAGTTGTCTCTGCGCTCTTGGGGTAATTTTGGTCGGCCGGCCACTCCTGGGAAGGTTCACCACTGTTCCATGTTTTTGCCATTTGTGGATAATGGCTCTCACTGTGGTTCGCTGGAGTCCCAAAGCTTTAGAAATGGCTTTATAACCTTTAACAGACTGATAGATCTCAATTACTTTTGTTCTCATTTGTTCCTGAATTTCTTTGGATCTTGGCATGATGTCTAGCTTTTGAGGTACTTTTAGTCTACTTCTCTGTGTCAGGTAGCTCCAATTTAAGTGATTTCTTGATTGAAACAGGTGTGGCAGAATCAGGCCTGGGGTGACTACAGAAATTGAACTTAGGTCTGATAAACCACAGTTAAGTTATTTTTTAACAAGGGGGGCAATCACTTTTTCACACAGGGCCATGTAGATTTGGAGTTTTTTTCTCCCTTAATAACGTAAACCTTCATTTAAAAACTGCATTTTGTGTTCATTTATGTTATCTTTGACTAATAGTTAACGTTTTTGATGAGCAGAAACATTTACGTGTGACAAACATGCAAAAGAATAAGAAATCAGGAAGGGGGCAAATAGTTTTTCACACCACTGTATAGTTGCTTTTTTTTATTTTTTTTTATGTCTTTTATTTGATTCTGTACAGCACTTTGGTCCAGTGTGGGTTTGTAAAGTGCTTTATAAATAAAGTTGATATGGTATGGTCCTGGAGGAAGGTGGTTTCGTTTAACTGTGTACTAAACTGTATATGGTTGAAAGAAAAATAAAATTCTACTTGAACTTGGTACCACACATAAAGCAAACAACAAGCTAAAGACCCATGATTAGTTTTGACCCGCATGTGAAAGCCTACACCTAGAAATTGGGGCACGCCCCATTCCTGGGATGCTGGGGTCCAGTTCGATGTGTCTCTCCACTACAGAAACATTAGCTCACACTGTCCCCAGGCTGACCCTCCATCAGAAGTAGTCATTGGGGCAGGCGGACGTCCGTAAGCCACCATTTCCCCATGGTTCCTCTCTTCTGTCCCTGCTCACCACTTACTGAAGGAGTCCTTATTATTTTCTTCTATAAACTATAAACAATGTGAAGTATATGTAATATGTAATAAAAATATATTCTTATTTCGTATTTATTTAAACGTTTTCTTATTTATACTGTATTTTTAAAAATTATTATAGTCATATTAATATTCTTAGTCATAGGAAGTTGTAAAAGCATTTTTTTTAATATCATATTGTATATGGCTGTGTATGTGACAAATTAAATTAAAATTTCATTTGAAATAAAAATTCATTTAAATTAACATTGGTGATACGGTCCCTTTTTTTTACTTTTTTTTTTAACTATTATATAAATGTCATGTTCGCAACTTCCGTCATTTATATTGCTTCCTTTTTAGCTGTATTTAACCACATAAGCGTGTAAATCTGATTTCGAATAAAGTGAAAATCAGATTTCTCATAATGACTTATTATGAACATGTAGAAATCTTCATGTAATGAAGTCTTTTGGATTATTTGACCGAGGTAGTTTACTGATTGTTTGGTAAACAATGACGTGTGTAAATTCTAATTCATTATTAATGTTTCAAACACTACTTTTAAGAACTTTATTTTACTCAACGATGTACAAGTGTTGCAAGATCTCGCATGCTTTGTGCGTCTGCTTACCAATAATAATTATAAAATATCATAATTAGAACTAATAATCAATATAAGTGCTTTAAGTGATAAGTTCCTTAATTCTAATTTATTTTATTTTAAGTTAAATCTTTAAAGTTGTCTTTTTGTTGACAATTTGTCAAAACAAATTTGATGGCATATTAAACAATAATAAAAATGTCATAAACATGATTGAATTACTAGAACGATGTATTTCAATTGAAGGAATTCCTTGTTCCATGTTTACAAAATCTCAAAAATTTTAATGTATATTAAAAATGTCTTTCAGACAATTCGTCATTCATTATATGCATAATTTCAGCATCAGCAGTATAATTTCAGCATCAGCAGCCAAAAAGAATGATGAGATCTAGCATAAATGTTGAAAAAAACATTTGTTTGTTAATCTTTTTTCACATTTTGATGAATAAAAATGTATATGGCTTATCTCAGCGTAACAATGCAAAAAATCTAATAAATGATCAACTCCACAACATTCATGCATTTTGGCATACATGTTGAAAAAAAAATTTTGTTATTGTTTTTAAGATCTTGACCATGAAAACTGTATATAAACTCGTTGTGTGAGAAAAACGCTTACCTGAGCTCGTACAGTGCTAAGAACGCTTTATCACCATCTAAAAATCTTATACATCTAATTTTGACAACATTCATGCATTTTGGCATACATGTTGAACATTTTTTTTTGTTATTGTTTTTAAGATCTTGACCATGAAAACTGTATATAAACTCGTTGTGTGAGAAAACCGCTTACCTGAGCTCGTACAGTGCTAATTTTGACAACATTCATAAATTTTGGCATGCATGTTGAAAAACATTTTTTTGTTATTGTCTTTACGATTTTGACTATGAAAACTGTATATAAACTGGTTTTGTATGTTTTACAATGACCATACATTAGTTGTGTGAGAAAACCGCTTTCCTGAGCTCGTACAGCGCTAAGAACGCAGCAAACGCTTTATCACCATCTAAAAATCTTATATATCTAATTTTGACAACATTCATGCATTTTGGCAAACGTTGAAAAAACACTTTTTTGTTATTCTTTGTCACATTTTGATGCTTAAAAATCTAATAAATGATCATCTCCACAACATTAATGCATTCTGGCATACATGCTGAAAAAAAACTTTTTCGTTATTCTTGTTCACATTTTGAAGCAAAAAAAGTATTAGAAACTCGTTTTGTATGTTTTACAATGACCAGGCATTAGTAGTGTGAGAAAACCGCTTTCCTGAGCTCGTACAGCGCTAAGAACGCAGCAAACTCTTTATCACCATCTGAAAATCTTATATATATCTAATTTTGACAACATTCATGCATTTTGGCAAACATGTTGAAAAACAAGTTTTTTGTTATTCTTTGTCACAATTTGAGCTTAAAAATCTAATAAATGATAATCTCCACAACATTCATGCATTCTGGCACACATGCTGAAAAAACAACTTTTTCGTTATTCTTGTTCACATTTCGAAGCATAAAAAGTCTTATAAGCTCGTTTTGTATGTTTTACAATGACCAGGCATTAGTTGAGAGAAAACTGCTTTCCTGAGCACGTACAGCGCTAAGAACGCAGCAAACACTTTATCACCATCTAAAAATCTTATATATATAATTTTGACAACATTAATGCATTTTGGCAAACATGTTGAAAAACAAGTTTTTTTGTTATTCTTTGTCACATTTTGAGCTTAAAAATCTAATAAATGATCATCTCCACAACATTCATGCATTCTGGCATACATGCTGAAAAGCAACTTTTTCGTTTTTCTCTCTCACATTTTGAAGCATAAAAAGTCTTATAAACTCGTTTTGTATGTTTTACAATGACCAGGCATTAGTTGTGAGAGAAAACTGCTTTCCTGAGCACGTACAGCGCTAAGAACGCAGCAAACGCTTTATCACCATCTAAAAATCTTATATATTTAATTTTGACAACATTCATGCATTTTGGCATACATGGTGAAAAACAAATTTTCGTTATTCTTTTTTTACATTTTGAAGCATAATCTTATAAACTCGTTTTGTATGTTTTACAATGACCATGCATTAGTTGTGTGAGATATGTAACAAATGATCATCTCCACAACATTCTTGCATTCTGGCATACATGCTGAAAAACAACTTTTTCGTTATTCTTGTTCACATCTTGAAGCAGAAAAAGTCTTATAAACCCGTTTTGTACGTTTTACAATGACCAGGCATTAGTTGTGAGGGAAAACTGCTCTCCTGAGCACGTACAGCGCTAAGAACGCAGCAAACGCTTTATCACCATCTAAAAATCTTATATATCTAATTTTGACAACATTCATGAATTTTGGCATACATGTTAAAAAACATTTTTTTGTTATTGTCTTTACGATTTTGACTATGAAAACTGTATATAAACTGGTTTTGTATGTTTTACAATGACCATACATTAATTGTGTGAGAAAACCGCTTTCCTGCTATCGTACAGCGCTAAGAATGCAGCAAACGCTTTATCACCATCTAAAAATCTCATATATCTAATTTTGACAACATTCATGAATTTTGGCATGCATGGTGAAAAACTAATTTTCGTTATTCTTTTTCACATTTTGAAGCATAAAAAGTATTATAAACTCGTTTTGTAAGTTTTACAATGACCAGGCATTAGTTGTGAGAGAAAACTGCTTTCCTGAGAACGTACAGCGCTAAGAACGCAGCACACGCTTTATCACCATCTAAAAATCTTATATATCTAATTTTGACAACATTCATGAATTTTGGCATACATGTTGAAAAACATTTTTTTGTTATTGTCTTTACGATTTTGTCTATGAAAACTGTATATAAACTCGTTTTGTATGTTTTACAATGAGCATGCCTTAGTAGTGTGAGAAAACCGCTTTCCTGAGCTCGTACAGCGCTAAGAACGCAGCAAACTCTTTATCACCATCGAAAAATCTTATATATCTAATTTTGACAACATTCATGCATTTTGGCAAACGTTGAAAAAACACTTTTTCGTTATTCTTTGTCACATTTTGATGCTTAAAAATCTAATAAATGATCATCTCCACAACATTAATATATTCTGGCATACATGCTGAAAAACAACTTTTTCGTTTTTCTTTTTCACATTTTGAAGCATAAAAAGTCTTATAAGCTCGTTTTGTATGTTTTACAATGACCATGCATCAGTTGTGTGAGATATCTAATAAATGATCATCTCCACAACATTCATGCATTCTGGCACACATGCTGAAAAACAACTTTTTCGTTATTCTTGTTCACATTTTGAAGCATAAAAAGTCTTATAAACTCGTTTTGTATGTTTTACAATGACCATGCATTAGTTGTATGAGATATCTAACAAATGATCATCTCCACAACATTCTTGCATTCTGGCATACATGCTGCAAAACAACTTTTTCGTTATTCTTGTTCACATTTTGAAGCAAAAAAAGTATTAGAAACTCGTTTTGTATCTTTTACAATGACCAGGCATTAGTAGTGTGAGAAAACCGCTTTCCTGAGCTCGTACTGCGCTAAGAACGCAGCAAACTCTTTATCACCATCTGAAAATCTTATATATCTAATTTTGACAACATTCATGCATTTTGGCAAACATGGTGAAATACAAGTTTTTTGTTATTCTTTGTCACATTTAGATGCTTAAAAATCTGATAAATGATCATTTCCACAACATTCTTGCATTCTGGCATACATGCTGCAAAACAATTTTTTCGTTATTCTTGTTCACATTTTGAAGCAAAAAAAGTATTAGAAACTTGTTTCGTATGTCTTAAAATCAACGGGCATTAGTAGTGAGGGAAAACTGCTTTCCCGAGCACGTACAGCGCTAAGAACGCAGCAAACGCTTTATCACCATCTAAAAATCTTATATATCTAATTTTGACAACATTCATGCATTTTAGCAAACATGGTGAAATACAAGTTTTTTGTTATTCTTTGTCACATTTTGATGCTTAAAAATCTGATAAATAATCATTTCCACAACATTCATGCATTCTGGCATACATGCTGCAAAACAACTTTTTCGTTACTCTTGTTCACATTTTGAAGCAAAAAAAGTATTAGAAACTCGTTTTGTATGTTTTACAATGACCAGGCATTAGTTGTGAGGGAAAACTGCTTTCCTGAGCACGTACAGCGCTAAGAACGCAGCAAACGCTTTATCACCATCTAAAAATCTTATATATCTAATTTTGACAGCATTCATGAATTTTGGCATGCATGTTTGAAAAACATTATTTTTTGTTATTGTATTTAATATTTTGACTATGAAAACTGTAAATAAACTCGTTTTGTATGTTTTACAATGACCATTTCTTAGTAGTGTGAGAAAACCGCTTTCCTGAGCTCGTACAGCGCTAAGAACGCAGCAAACGCTTTATCATATTCTAAAAATCTTATATGTCTAATTTTGACAACATTCATGCATTTTGGCAAACATGGTGAAATACAAGTTTTTTGTTGTTCTTTGTCACATTTAGATGCCTAAAAATCTGATAAATGATCATTTCCACAATATTCATGCATTCTCGCATACATGCTGCAAAACAACTTTTTCGCTATTCTTGTTCACATTTTGAAGCAAAAAAAGTATTAGAAACTTGTTTTGTATGTTTTACAATCAACGGGCATTAGTTGTGAGGGAAAACTGCTTTCCTGAGCATGTACAGCGCTAAGAACGCAGCAAACGCTTTATCACCATCTAAAAATCTTATATATCTAATTTTGACAACATTCATGCATTTTGGCAAACATGTTAAAAAAACACTTTTTTTGTTATTCTTTGTCACATTTTGATGCTTAAAAATCTTATAAATGATCATCTCCACAACATTCATGCATTCTTGGCATACATGCTGAAAAACAACTTTTTCGTTATTCTTGTTCACATTTTGAAGCAAAAAAAGTATTAGAAACTCGTTTTGTATGTTTTACAATGACCAGGCATTAGTTGTGAGAGAAAACTGCTTTCCTGAACACGTACAGCGCTAAGAACGCAGCAAACGCTTTATCACCATCTAAAAATCTTATATATTTAATTTTGACAACATTCATGCATTTTGGCATACATGGTGAAAAACAAATTTTCGTTATTCTTTTTTTACATTTTGAAGCATAGTCTTATAAACTCGTTTTGTATGTTTTACAATGACCATGCATTAGTTGTGTGAGATATCTAACAAATGATCATCTCCACAACATTCTTGCATTCTGGCATACATGCTGAAAAACAACTTTTTCGTTATTCTTGTTCACATCTTAAAGCAGAAAAAGTCTTATAAACCCGTTTTGTACGTTTTACAATGACCAGGCATTAGTTGTGAGGGAAAACTGCTCTCCTGAGCACGTCCAGCGCTAAGAACGCAGCAAACGCTTTATCGCCATCTAAAAATCTTATATATCTAATTTTGACAACATTCATGAATTTTGGCATACATGTTAAAAAACATTTTTTTTGTTATTGTCTTTACAATTTTGTCTATGAAAACTGTATATGAACTCGTTTTGTATGTTTTACAATGAGCATGCCTTGTGAGAAAACCGCTTTCCTGAGCTCGTACAGCGCTAAGAACGCAGCAAACTCTTTATCACCATCGAAAAATCTTATATATCTAATTTTGACAACATTCATGCATTTTGGCAAACGTTGAAAAAACACTTTTTTGTTATTCTTTGTCACATTTTGATGCTTAAAAATCTAATAAATGATCATTTCCACAACATTCATGCATTCTGGCGTACATGCTGAAAAACAACTTTTTCGTTTTTCTTTTTCACATTTTGAAGCATAATAAGTCTTAGAAACTCGTTTTGTATGTTTCACAATGACCATGCCTTAGTAGTGTGAGAAAACCGCTTTCCTGAGCTCGTACAGCGCTAAGAACGCAGCAAACTCTTTATCACCATTTAAAAATCTTATATATCTAATTTTGACAACATTCATGCATTTTGGCAAACATGTTGAAAAACAAGTTTTTTGTTATTCTTTGTCACATTTTGATGTTTAAAAATCTAATAAATGATCATTTCCACAACATTCATGCATTCTGGCGTACATGCTGAAAAACAACTTTTTCGTTTTTCTTTTTCACATTTTGAAGCATAATAAGTCTTAGAAACTCGTTTTGTATGTTTCACAATGACCATGCCTTAGTAGTGTGAGAAAACCGCTTTCCTGAGCTCGTACAGCGCTAAGAACGCAGCAAACTCTTTATCACCATTTAAAAATCTTATATATCTAATTTTGACAACATTCATGCATTTTGGCAAACATGTTGAAAAACAAGTTTTTTGTTATTCTTTGTCACATTTTGATGTTTAAAAATCTAATAAATGATCATTTCCACAACATTCATGCATTCTGGCGTACATGCTGAAAAACAACTTTTTCGTTTTTCTTTTTCACATTTTGAAGCATAATAAGTCTTAGAAACTCGTTTTGTATGTTTCACAATGACCATGCCTTAGTAGTGTGAGAAAACCGCTTTCCTGAGCTCGTACAGCGCTAAGAACGCAGCAAACTCTTTATCACCATTTAAAAATCTTATATATCTAATTTTGACAACATTCATGCATTTTGGCAAACATGTTGAAAAACAAGTTTTTTGTTATTCTTTGTCACATTTTGATGTTTAAAAATCTAATAAATGATCATTTCCACAACATTCATGCATTCTGGCATACATGCTGAAAAACAACTTTTTCGTTTTTCTTTTTCACATTTTGAAGCATAATAAGTCTTAGAAACTCGTTTTGTATGTTTCACAATGACCAGGCATTAGTTGTGAGGGAAAACTGCTTTCCTGAGCACGTACTGCGCTAAGAACGCAGCAAACGCTTTATCACCATCTAAAAATCTTATATATCTAATTTGGACAACATTCATGCATTTTGGCAAACATGTTAAAAAAACACTTTTTTGTTATTCTTTGTCACATTTTGATGCTTAAAACTCTTATAAATGATAATTTCCACAACATTCATGCATCCTGGCATACATGCTGAAAAACAACTTTTTCGTTATTCTTGTTCACATTTTGAAGCATAAAAAGTCTTATAAACTCGTTTTGTATGTTTTACAATGACCATGCATTAGTTGTGTGAGATATCTAATAAATGATCATCTCCACAGCATTCTTGCATCCTGGCATACATGCTGCAAAACAACTTTTTCGTTATTCTTGTTCACATTTTGAAGCATAAAAAGTCTTATAAACTCGTTTTGTATGTTTTACAATGACCAGGCATTAGTTGTGAGAGAAAACTGCTTTCCTGAGCACGTAGAGCGCTAAGAACGCAGCAAACGCTTTATCACCATCTAAAAATCTTATATATCTAATTTTGACAACATTCATGCATTTTGGCAAACATGTTAAAAAAACACTTTTTTGTTATTCTTTGTCACATTTTGATGCTTAAAAATGTAATAAATGATCATCTCCACAACATTCATGCATTCTGGCATACATGCTGAAAAACAACTTTTTTTTGTTTTTCTTTTTCACATTTTGAAGCATAAAAAGTCTTAGAAACTCGTTTGTATGTTTTACAATGACCATACATTAGTTGTGTGAGAAAACCGCTTTTCCGAGACTGTACAGAACGCAGCAAACGCTTTATCACGCTAAGGTTTTGCTGATGTCATGAATCAGCAAGCGCTATTTTGCTCTTTTTGGATTATTATTTATTTATTCATTCGTCTTCCTTAAAACATCTGGATTTTTAAGATCTAATCGAACTGAAAACACGTTTCACATTCACCTATCTCAACAGGCGGTCAAATACACTAACAAGAACACGCGCACTACACACAGTACCCAGACACTACACTTCCTACACAGACCCACACTGCACACGCATACTACATACACACACACACACACACACGCACACACACATTATCTCTCTCTCTCTCTCTCTCTCTCTCTCACACACACACACACACACACACACACACAAACCACACCCATCAGACCTTATACGCATACTACACAAACGATGTCCTGCTCATGCCCCTGTGGCATTACTGTCACAATAAAAATTATAAAGACACATCCAGCCATGATGATGGCATAAAATCATGTCATATATGTTTAAGAGGTCTTGGTGTGCTGGAAAAGTACACAGTTCATGAGGTACACCCAAGAGGCCATGGTACAGGTGCTTGGGCCCACTAATTGTTGCTTGTAACAATTTTTCTTCTTTTTATTTTAAAAGGACACAGGAATAACCTATTGGACAACCTTTAACGGATGGTTCTTGGGCAACTCCTAAACCCACTGTACTGTGTTAGGGTCTGGGCCTTGGGGGCGTGTACTGGAAAAATCGGTAGACGACAGACAAATTGTCTGCACAGACCAGATCCTAAGATCGTTGCGGTGGGTATTGGGCCTGGTTTTTAACTGTAACCCCTTGAGAATGTCTCCTATAAGTCCAACTGTTTGTAAAACACTGGCATGTGATTGGTTCAGATCGAACAACATACAGTGCTTCAGCGTCATCCACGTGCTTTACATTTCTGTGAACCACAAGGTGGGTCCTAGGAAATGTCGTGGCAGACAGCAGTGATAACCTGAGCTGGGGGTTTAGGGTGCAAATTGATTGTAGGAAAAGAAGAAAGCAAATTTTTTTGGCCCTAACTTCTTGAGAAGACCTCCTTTAAGCCCACTGGGGAATGTGCTAGTGAGTGGTTGAGATAGCTCAGACTTTATGACTCTATGTGCTCGACAAAATGGCACAAGTATCCTATGCCTTTCCACAAGCCTCCTGCAGCCTACTATGGAACGCGCACCTCCTATCACATCCTACAGCCCTCTCCATGTGATTTGAATTTTGTAGAAAAAGAAAACTGCTTTCCTGAGCACGTAGAGCGCTAAGAACGCAGCAAACGCTTTATCACCATCTAAAAATCTTATATATCTAATTTTGACAACATTCATGCATTTTGGCAAACATGTTGAAAAACAAGTTTTTTGTTATTGTATTTACGATTTTGACTATGAAAACTGTATATAAACTCGTTTTGTATGTTTCACAATGACCATGCCTTAGTAGTTTGAGAAAACCGCTCTCCTGAGCTCGTACAGCGCTAAGAACGCAGCAAACTCTTTATCACCATTTAAAAATCTTATATATCTAATTTTGACAACATTCATGCATTTTGGCAAACATGTTGAAAAACAAGTTTTTTGTTATTCTTTGTAACATTTTGATGTTTAAAAATCTAATAAATGATCATTTCCACAACATTCATGCATTCTGGCATACATGCTGAAAAACAACTTTTTCGTTTTTCTTTTTCACATTTTGAAGCATAATAAGTCTTAGAAACTCGTTTTGTATGTTTTACAATGACCAGGCATTAGTTGTGAGGGAAAACTGCTTTCCTGAGCACGTACAGCGCTAAGAACGCAGCAAACGCTTTATCACCATATAAAAATCTTATATATCTAATTTTGACAACATTCATGAATTTTGGCATACATGTTGAAAAACAGTTTTTTTTGTTATTGTATTTACGATTTTGACTATGAAAACTGTATATAAACTCGTTTTGTATGTTTTACAATGACCATGCCTTAGTAGTGTGAGAAAACCGCTTTCCTGAGCTCGTACAGCGCTAAGAACGCAGAAAACTCTTTATCACCATCTAAAAATCTTATATATCTAATTTTGACAACATTCATGCATTTTGGCAAACATAGTGAAAAACAAGTTTTTGTTATTCTTTGTCACATTTTGATGCTTAAAAATCTAATAAATGATCATTTCCACAACATTCATGCATTCTGGCGTACATGCTGAAAAACAACTTTTTCGTTTTTCTTTTTCACATTTTGAAGCATAATAAGTCTTAGAAACTCGTTTTGTATGTTTCACAATGACCAGGCATTAGTTGTGAGGGAAAACTGATTTCCTGAGCACGAACAGCGCTAAGAACGCAGCAAATGCTTTATCACCATCTAAAAATCTTATATATCTAATTTTGACAACATTCATGCATTTTGGCAAACATGTTAAAAAAACACTTTTGTTATTCTTTGTCACATTTTGATGCTTAAAAATCTTACAAATGATAATTTCCACAACATTCATGCATTCTGGCATACATGCTGAAAAACAACTTTTTCGTTATTCTTGTTCACATTTTGAAGCATAATAAGTCTTAGAAACTCATTTTGTATGTTTCACCAGGCATTAGTTGTGAGGGAAAACTGCTTTCCTGAACACGTACAGCGCTAAGAACGCAGCAAACACTTTATCACCATCTAAAAATCCTATATATCTAATTTTGACAACATTCATGAATTTTGGCATACATGTTGAAAAAAATTTTTTTTGTTATTGTATTTATTATTTTGACTATCAAAACTGTATATAAACTCGTTTTGTATGTTTTACAATGACCATGCCTTGGTAGTGTGAGAAAACCGCTTTCCTGAGCTCGTACAGCGCTAGGAACGCAGCAAACTCTTTATCACCATCTAAAAATCTTATATATCTAATTTTGATACATTCATGCATTTTGGCAAACATGTTGAAAAACAAGTTTTTTGTTATTCTTTGTCACATTTTGATGCTTAAAAATCTAATAAATGATCATCTCCACAACATTCATGCATTCTGGCATACATGCTGAAAAACAACTTTTTCGTTTTTCTTTTTTTACATTTTAAAACATAAAAAGTCTTATAAACTCGTTTTGTATGTTTTTCAATGACCAGGCATTAGTTGTGAGGAAAAACTGCTTTTCTGAGCACGTACAGCGCTAAGAACGCAGCAAATGCTTTATCACCATCTAAAAATCTTATATATCTAATTTTGACAACATTCATGCATTTTGGCAAACATGTTAAAAAAACACTTTTGTTATTCTTTGTCACATTTTGATGCTTAAAAATCTAATAAATGATCATTTCCACAACATTCATGCATTCTGGCGTACATGCTGAAAAACAACTTTTTCGTTTTTCTTTTTCACATTTTGAAGCATAATAAGTCTTAGAAACTCGTTTTGTATGTTTCACAATGACCAGGCATTAGTTGTGAGGGAAAACTGATTTCCTGAGCACGTACAGCGCTAAGAACGCAGCAAACGCTTTATCACCATCTAAAAATCTTATATATCTAATTTTGACAACATTCATGCATTTTGGCAAACATGTTAAAAAAACACTTTTGTTATTCTTTGTCACATTTTGATGCTTAAAAATCTTACAAATGATAATTTCCACAACATTCATGCATTCTGGCATACATGCTGAAAAACAACTTTTTCGTTATTCTTGTTCACATTTTGAAGCATAATAAGTCTTAGAAACTCATTTTGTATGTTTCACCAGGCATTAGTTGTGAGGGAAAACTGCTTTCCTGAACACGTACAGCGCTAAGAACGCAGCAAACACTTTATCACCATCTAAAAATCCTATATATCTAATTTTGACAACATTCATGAATTTTGGCATACATGTTGAAAAACATTTTTTTTGTTATTGTATTTATTATTTTGACTATCAAAACTGTATATAAACTCGTTTTGTATGTTTTACAATGACCATGCCTTGGTAGTGTGAGAAAACCGCTTTCCTGAGCTCGTACAGCGCTAGGAACGCAGCAAACTCTTTATCACCATCTAAAAATCTTATATATCTAATTTTGACAACATTCATGCATTTTGGCAAACATGTTGAAAAACAAGTTTTTTGTTATTCTTTGTCACATTTTGATGCTTAAAAATCTAATAAATGATCATCTCCACAACATTCATGCATTCTGGCATACATGCTGAAAAACAACTTTTTCGTTTTTCTTTTTTTACATTTTAAAACATAAAAAGTCTTATAAACTCGTTTTGTATGTTTTTCAATGACCAGGCATTAGTTGTGAGGGAAAACTGCTTTTCTGAGCACGTACAGCGCTAAGAACGCAGCAAATGCTTTATCACCATCTAAAAATCTTATATATCTAATTTTGACAACATTCATGCATTTTGGCAAACATGTTAAAAAAACACTTTTGTTATTCTTTGTCACATTTTGATGCTTAAAAATCTAATAAATGATCATTTCCACAACATTCATGCATTCTGGCGTACATGCTGAAAAACAACTTTTTCGTTTTTCTTTTTCACATTTTGAAGCATAATAAGTCTTAGAAACTCGTTTTGTATGTTTCACAATGACCAGGCATTAGTTGTGAGGGAAAACTGATTTCCTGAGCACGTACAGCGCTAAGAACGCAGCAAACGCTTTATCACCATCTAAAAATCTTATATATCTAATTTTGACAACATTCATGCATTTTGGCAAACATGTTAAAAAAACACTTTTGTTATTCTTTGTCACATTTTGATGCTTAAAAATCTTACAAATGATAATTTCCACAACATTCATGCATTCTGGCATACATGCTGAAAAACAACTTTTTCGTTATTCTTGTTCACATTTTGAAGCATAATAAGTCTTAGAAACTCGTTTTGTATGTTTCACAATGGCCAGGCATTAGTTGTGAGGGAAAACTGCTTTCCTGAGCACGTACAGCGCTAAGAACGCAGCAAACGCTTTATCACCATATAAAAATCTTATATATCTAATTTTGACAACATTCATGAATTTTGGCATACATGTTGAAAAACAGTTTTTTTTGTTATTGTATTTACGATTTTGACTATGAAAACTGTATATAAACTCGTTTTGTATGTTTTACAATGACCATGCCTTAGTAGTGTGAGAAAACCGCTTTCCTGAGCTCGTACAGCGCTAAGAACGCAGCAAACTCTTTATCACCATCTAAAAATCTTATATATCTAATTTTGACAACATTCATGCATTTTGGCAAACATGGTGAAAAACAAGTTTTTGTTATTCTTTGTCACATTTTGATGCTTAAAAATCTAATAAATGATCTTTACCACAACATTCATGCATTCTGGCGTACATGCTGAAAAACAACTTTTTCGTTTTTCTTTTTCACATTTTGAAGCATAATAAGTCTTAGAAACTCGTTTTGTATGTTTTACAATGACCAGGCATTAGTTGTGAGGGAAAACTGATTTCCTGAGCACGTACAGCGCTAAGAACGCAGCAAACGCTTTATCACCATCTAAAAATCTTATATATCTAATTTTGACAACATTCATGCATTTTGGCAAACATGTTAAAAAAACACTTTTGTTATTCTTTGTCACATTTTGATGCTTAAAAATCTTACAAATGATAATTTCCACAACATTCATGCATTCTGGCATACATGCTGAAAAACAACTTTTTCGTTATTCTTGTTCACATTTTGAAGCATAATAAGTCTTAGAAACTCGTTTTGTATGTTTCACCAGGCATTAGTTGTGAGGGAAAACTGCTTTCCTGAACCAGTACAGCGCTAAGAACGCAGCAAACACTTTATCACCATCTAAAAATCCTATATATCTAATTTTGACAACATTCATGAATTTTGGCATACATGTTGAAAAACATTTTTTTTGTTATTGTATTTATTATTTTGACTATCAAAACTGTATATAAACTCGTTTTGTATGTTTTACAATGACCATGCCTTGGTAGTGTGAGAAAACCGCTTTCCTGAGCTCGTACAGCGCTAGGAACGCAGCAAACTCTTTATCACCATCTAAAAATCTTATATATCTAATTTTGACAACATTCATGCATTTTGGCAAACATGTTGAAAAACAAGTTTTTTGTTATTCTTTGTCACATTTTGATGCTTAAAAATCTAATAAATGATCATCTCCACAACATTCATGCATTCTGGCATACATGCTGAAAAACAACTTTTTCGTTTTTCTTTTTCACATTTTGAAGCATAATAAGTCTTAGAAACTCGTTTTGTATGTTTCACAATGACCAGGCATTAGTTGTGAGGGAAAACTGATTTCCTGAGCACGTACAGCGCTAAGAACGCAGCAAACGCTTTATCACCATCTAAAAATCTTATATATCTAATTTGGACAACATTCATGCATTTTGGCAAACATGTTAAAAAAACACTTTTTTGTTATTCTTTGTCACATTTTGATGCTTAAAACTCTTATAAATGATAATTTCCACAACATTCATGCATCCTGGCATACATGCTGAAAAACAACTTTTTCGTTATTCTTGTTCACATTTTGAAGCATAAAAAGTCTTATAAACTCGTTTTGTATGTTTTACAATGACCATGCATTAGTTGTGTGAGATATCTAATAAATGATCATCTCCACAGCATTCTTGCATCCTGGCATACATGCTGCAAAACAACTTTTTCGTTATTCTTGTTCACATTTTGAAGCATAAAAAGTCTTATAAACTCGTTTTGTATGTTTTACAATGACCAGGCATTAGTTGTGAGAGAAAACTGCTTTCCTGAGCACGTAGAGCGCTAAGAACGCAGCAAACGCTTTACCACCATCTAAAAATCTTATATATCTAATTTTGACAACATTCATGCATTTTGGCAAACATGTTAAAAAAACACTTTTTTGTTATTCTTTGTCACATTTTGATGCTTAAAAATGTAATAAATGATCATCTCCACAACATTCATGCATTCTGGCATACATGCTGAAAAACAACTTTTTTTTGTTTTTCTTTTTCACATTTTGAAGCATAAAAAGTCTCAGAAACTCGTTTGTATGTTTTACAATGACCATACATTAGTTGTGTGAGAAAACCGCTTTTCCGAGACTGTACAGAACGCAGCAAACGCTTTATCACGCTAAGGTTTTGCTGATGTCATGAATCAGCAAGCGCTATTTTGCTCTTTTTGGATTATTATTTATTTATTCATTCGTCTTCCTTAAAACATCTGGATTTTTAAGATCTAATCGAACTGAAAACACGTTTCACATTCACCTATCTCAACAGGCGGTCAAATACACTAACAAGAACACGCGCACTACACACAGTACCCAGACACTACACTTCCTACACAGACCCACACTGCACACTCATACTACATACACACACACACACACACACGCACACACACATTATCTCTCTCTCTCTCTCTCTCTCTCTCTCACACACACACACACACACACACACACACACACAAACCACACCCATCAGACCTTATACGCATACTACACAAACGATGTCCTGCTCATGCCCCTGTGGCATTACTGTCACAATAAAAATTATAAAGACACATCCAGCCATGATGATGGCATAAAATCATGTCATATATGTTTAAGAGGTCTTGGTGTGCTGGAAAAGTACACAGTTCATGAGGTACACCCAAGAGGCCATGGTACAGGTGCTTGGGCCCACTAATTGTTGCTTGTAACAATTTTTCTTCTTTTTATTTTAAAAGGACACAGGAATAACCTCTTGGACAACCTTTAACGGATGGTTCTTGGGCAACTCCTAAACCCACTGTACTGTGTTAGGGTCTGGGCCTTGGGGGCGTGTACTGGAAAAATCGGTAGACGACAGACAAATTGTCTGCACAGACCAGATCCTAAGATCGTTGCGGTGGGTATTGGGCCTGGTTTTTAACTGTAACCCCTTGAGAATGTCTCCTATAAGTCCAACTGTTTGTAAAACACTGGCATGTGATTGGTTCAGATCGAACAACATACAGTGCTTCAGCGTCATCCACGTGCTTTACATTTCTGTGAACCACAAGGTGGGTCCTAGGAAATGTCGTGGCAGACAGCAGTGATAACCTGAGCTGGGGGTTTAGGGTGCAAATTGATTGTAGGAAAAGAAGAAAGCAAATTTTTTTGGCCCTAACTTCTTGAGAAGACCTCCTTTAAGCCCACTGGGGAATGTGCTAGTGAGTGGTTGAGATAGCTCAGACTTTATGACTCTATGTGCTCGACAAAATGGCACAAGTATCCTATGCCTTTCCACAAGCCTCCTGCAGCCTACTATGGAACGCGCACCTCCTATCACATCCTACAGCCCTCTCCATGTGATTTGAATTTTGTAGAAAAAGAAAACTGCTTTCCTGAGCACGTAGAGCGCTAAGAACGCAGCAAACGCTTTATCACCATATAAAAATCTTATATATCTAATTTTGACAACATTCATGAATTTTGGCATACATGTTGAAAAACAGTTTTTTTTGTTATTGTATTTACGATTTTGACTATGAAAACTGTATATAAACTCGTTTTGTATGTTTTACAATGACCATGCCTTAGTAGTGTGAGAAAACCGCTTTCCTGAGCTCGTACAGCGCTAAGAACGCAGCAAACTCTTTATCACCATCTAAAAATCTTATATATCTAATTTTGACAACATTCATGCATTTTGGCAAACATAGTGAAAAACAAGTTTTTGTTATTCTTTGTCACATTTTGATGCTTAAAAATCTAATAAATGATCATTTCCACAACATTCATGCATTCTGGCGTACATGCTGAAAAACAACTTTTTCGTTATTCTTGTTCACATTTTGAAGCATAATAAGTCTTAGAAACTCATTTTGTATGTTTCACCAGGCATTAGTTGTGAGGGAAAACTGCTTTCCTGAACACGTACAGCGCTAAGAACGCAGCAAACACTTTATCACCATCTAAAAATCCTATATATCTAATTTTGACAACATTCATGAATTTTGGCATACATGTTGAAAAACATTTTTTTTGTTATTGTATTTATTATTTTGACTATCAAAACTGTATATAAACTCGTTTTGTATGTTTTACAATGACCATGCCTTGGTAGTGTGAGAAAACCGCTTTCCTGAGCTCGTACAGCGCTAGGAACGCAGCAAACTCTTTATCACCATCTAAAAATCTTATATATCTAATTTTGACAACATTCATGCATTTTGGCAAACATGTTGAAAAACAAGTTTTTTGTTATTCTTTGTCACATTTTGATGCTTAAAAATCTAATAAATGATCATCTCCACAACATTCATGCATTCTGGCATACATGCTGAAAAACAACTTTTTCGTTTTTCTTTTTTTACATTTTAAAACATAAAAAGTCTTATAAACTCGTTTTGTATGTTTTTCAATGACCAGGCATTAGTTGTGAGGGAAAACTGCTTTTCTGAGCACGTACAGCGCTAAGAACGCAGCAAATGCTTTATCACCATCTAAAAATCTTATATATCTAATTTTGACAACATTCATGCATTTTGGCAAACATGTTAAAAAAACACTTTTGTTATTCTTTGTCACATTTTGATGCTTAAAAATCTAATAAATGATCATTTCCACAACATTCATGCATTCTGGCGTACATGCTGAAAAACAACTTTTTCGTTTTTCTTTTTCACATTTTGAAGCATAATAAGTCTTAGAAACTCGTTTTGTATGTTTCACAATGACCAGGCATTAGTTGTGAGGGAAAACTGATTTCCTGAGCACGTACAGCGCTAAGAACGCAGCAAACGCTTTATCACCATCTAAAAATCTTATATATCTAATTTTGACAACATTCATGCATTTTGGCAAACATGTTAAAAAAACACTTTTGTTATTCTTTGTCACATTTTGATGCTTAAAAATCTTACAAATGATAATTTCCACAACATTCATGCATTCTGGCATACATGCTGAAAAACAACTTTTTCGTTATTCTTGTTCACATTTTGAAGCATAATAAGTCTTAGAAACTCGTTTTGTATGTTTCACAATGGCCAGGCATTAGTTGTGAGGGAAAACTGCTTTCCTGAGCACGTACAGCGCTAAGAACGCAGCAAACGTTTTATCACCATATAAAAATCTTATATATCTAATTTTGACAACATTCATGAATTTTGGCATACATGTTGAAAAACAGTTTTTTTTGTTATTGTATTTACGATTTTGACTATGAAAACTGTATATAAACTCGTTTTGTATGTTTTACAATGACCATGCCTTAGTAGTGTGAGAAAACCGCTTTCCTGAGCTCGTACAGCGCTAAGAACGCAGCAAACTCTTTATCACCATCTAAAAATCTTATATATCTAATTTTGACAACATTCATGCATTTTGGCAAACATGGTGAAAAACAAGTTTTTGTTATTCTTTGTCACATTTTGATGCTTAAAAATCTAATAAATGATCTTTACCACAACATTCATGCATTCTGGCGTACATGCTGAAAAACAACTTTTTCGTTTTTCTTTTTCACATTTTGAAGCATAATAAGTCTTAGAAACTCGTTTTGTATGTTTTACAATGACCAGGCATTAGTTGTGAGGGAAAACTGATTTCCTGAGCACGTACAGCGCTAAGAACGCAGCAAACGCTTTATCACCATCTAAAAATCTTATATATCTAATTTTGACAACATTCATGCATTTTGGCAAACATGTTAAAAAAACACTTTTGTTATTCTTTGTCACATTTTGATGCTTAAAAATCTTACAAATGATAATTTCCACAACATTCATGCATTCTGGCATACATGCTGAAAAACAACTTTTTCGTTATTCTTGTTCACATTTTGAAGCATAATAAGTCTTAGAAACTCGTTTTGTATGTTTCACCAGGCATTAGTTGTGAGGGAAAACTGCTTTCCTGAACACGTACAGCGCTAAGAACGCAGCAAACACTTTATCACCATCTAAAAATCCTATATATCTAATTTTGACAACATTCATGAATTTTGGCATACATGTTGAAAAACATTTTTTTTGTTATTGTATTTATTATTTTGACTATGAAAACTGTATATAAACTCGTTTTGTATGTTTTACAATGACCATGCCTTGGTAGTGTGAGAAAACCGCTTTCCTGAGCTCGTACAGCGCTAGGAACGCAGCAAACTCTTTATCACCATCTAAAAATCTTATATATCTAATTTTGACAACATTCATGCATTTTGGCAAACATGTTGAAAAACAAGTTTTTTGTTATTCTTTGTCACATTTTGATGCTTAAAAATCTAATAAATGATCATCTCCACAACATTCATGCATTCTGGCATACATGCTGAAAAACAACTTTTTCGTTTTTCTTTTTCACATTTTGAAGCATAATAAGTCTTAGAAACTCGTTTTGTATGTTTCACAATGACCAGGCATTAGTTGTGAGGGAAAACTGATTTCCTGAGCACGTACAGCGCTAAGAACGCAGCAAACGCTTTATCACCATCTAAAAATCTTATATATCTAATTTTGACAACATTCATGCATTTTGGCAAACATGTTAAAAAAACACTTTTGTTATTCTTTGTCACATTTTGATGCTTAAAAATCTTACAAATGATCATTTCCACAACATTCATGCATTCTGGCGTACATGCTGAAAAACAACTTTTTCGTTTTTCTTTTTCACATTTTAAAACATAAAAAGTCTTATAAACTCGTTTTGTATGTTTTTCAATGACCAGGCATTAGTTGTGAGGGAAAACTGCTTTTCTGAGCACGTACAGCGCTAAGAACGCAGCAAACGCTTTATCAACATCTAAAAATCTTATATATCTAATTTTGACAACATTCATGAATTTTGGCAAACATGGTGAAAAACAAGTTTTTTGTTATTCTTTGTCACATTTTGATGCTTAAAAATCTAATAAATGATCATTTCCACAACATTCATGCATTCTGGCGTACATGCTGAAAAACAACTTTTTCGTTTTTCTTTTTCACATTTTGAAGCATAATAAGTCTTATAAACTCGTTTTGTATGTTTCACAATGGCCAGGCATTAGTTGTGAGGGAAAACTGATTTCCTGAGCACGTACAGCGCTAAGAACGCAGCAAACGCTTTATCACCATATAAAAATCTTATATATCTAATTTTGACAACATTCATGAATTTTGGCATACATGTTGAAAAACAGTTTTTTTTGTTATTGTATTTACGATTTTGACTATGAAAACTGTATTTAAACTCGTTTTGTATGTTTTACAATGACCATGCCTTAGTAGTGTGAGAAAACCGCTTTCCTGAGCTCGTACAGCGCTAAGAACGCAGAAAACTCTTTATCACCATCTAAAAATCTTATATATCTAATTTTGACAACATTCATGCATTTTGGCAAACATGGTGAAAAACAAGTTTTTGTTATTCTTTGTCACATTTTGATGCTTAAAAATCTAATAAATGATCTTTACCACAACATTCATGCATTCTGGCGTACATGCTGAAAAACAACTTTTTCGTTTTTCTTTTTCACATTTTGAAGCATAATAAGTCTTAGAAACTCGTTTTGTATGTTTTACAATGACCAGGCATTAGTTGTGAGGAAAAAACTGATTTCCTGAGCACGTACAGCGCTAAGAACGCAGCAAACGCTTTATCACCATCTAAAAATCTTATATATCTAATTTTGACAACATTCATGCATTTTGGCAAACATGTTAAAAAAACACTTTTGTTATTCTTTGTCACATTTTGATGCTTAAAAATCTTACAAATGATAATTTCCACAACATTCATGCATTCTGGCATACATGCTGAAAAACAACTTTTTCGTTATTCTTGTTCACATTTTGAAGCATAATAAGTCTTAGAAACTCGTTTTGTATGTTTCACCAGGCATTAGTTGTGAGGGAAAACTGCTTTCCTGAACACGTACAGCGCTAAGAACGCAGCAAACGCTTTATCACCATATAAAAATCTTATATATCTAATTTTGACAACATTCATGAATTTTGGCATACATGTTGAAAAACAGTTTTTTTTGTTATTGTATTTACGATTTTGACTATGAAAACTGTATATAAACTCGTTTTGTATGTTTCACAATGACCAGGCATTAGTTGTGAGGGAAAACTGATTTCCTGAGCACGTACAGCGCTAAGAACGCAGCAAATGCTTTATCACCATCTAAAAATCTTATATATCTAATTTTGACAACATTCATGCATTTTGGCAAACGTTAAAAAAACACTTTTGTTATTCTTTGTCACATTTTGATGCTTAAAAATCTAATAAATGATCTTTACCACAACATTCATGCATTCTGGCGTACATGCTGAAAAACAACTTTTTCGTTTTTTTTTTCACATTTTGAAGCATAATAAGTCTTAGAAACTCGTTTTGTATGTTTTACAATGACCAGGCATTAGTTGTGAGGGAAAACTGATTTCCTGAGCACGTACAGCGCTAAGAACGCAGCAAACGCTTTATCACCATCTAAAAATCTTATATATCTAATTTTGACAACATTCATGCATTTTGGCAAACATGTTAAAAAAACACTTTTGTTATTCTTTGTCACATTTTGATGCTTAAAAATCTTACAAATGATAATTTCCACAACATTCATGCATTCTGGCATACATGCTGAAAAACAACTTTTTCGTTATTCTTGTTCACATTTTGAAGCATAATAAGTCTTAGAAACTCGTTTTGTATGTTTCACCAGGCATTAGTTGTGAGGGAAAACTGCTTTCCTGAACACGTACAGCGCTAAGAACGCAGCAAACACTTTATCACCATCTAAAAATCCTATATATCTAATTTTGACAACATTCATGAATTTTGGCATACATGTTGAAAAACATTTTTTTTGTTATTGTATTTATTATTTTGACTATCAAAACTGTATATAAACTCGTTTTGTATGTTTTACAATGACCATGCGTTGGTAGTGTGAGAAAACCGCCTTCCTGAGCTCGTACAGCGCTAGGAACGCAGCAAACTCTTTATCACCATCTAAAAATCTTATATATCTAATTTTGACAACATTCATGCATTTTGGCAAACATGTTGAAAAACAAGTTTTTTGTTATTCTTTGTCACATTTTGAATCATAAAAAGTCTTATAAACTCGTTTTGTATGTTTTACAATGACCATGCATTAGTTGTGTGAGATATCTAATAAATGATCATCTCCACAACATTCTTGCATTCTGGCATACATGCTGCAAAACAACTTTTTCGTTATTCTTGTTCACATTTTGAAGCATAAAAAGTCTTATAAACTCGTTTTGTATGTTTTACAATGACCAGATACAGGTTTGTGTTCTTGATCAATTGAGCAGTGTTTACAATCGATGATTCAGGGACACCTGGCCCTAAAGCAGATAAAAACCTGGCCAATAGACGCCATCTCTGCTGTTTAGGACTGTTTTGAGAACACTGACTGACACAAGTTTAGGAAAGCTGCAACTTATGGCAACTTTGCTGATTCGAAGGAATACAGCGACCAGTTAAAATCAAGTTCATCAATGACATCAGTGTCTCCAAAAACATCATCTCACGACCAACCAGAAACTGTGGATTACTGCGGAGGTGTGTGAACTTCTAAAGACCCAAGACACCGCCATCAGAGCAGGGGCCCTGCATTTTAAATGGCCTGATGTACTTCTTGGCTTCCACCTTTAGAGGGAGGTTCTTGGGAACTTCCAGACCCACTGTCCTTGGGTGTGGGTCTGGGTCTTGGTCTCTTGCTCCAGGAAAATGGATGGACTCTGGTCTAATTTCCTGCACAAAGCAGATTGATCACACAATCCTAGTTTTTTGTGGGGGTGAGGGTGGCAGGTTTTGACACTACCTCTTTGAAAATACCTCTGATAAGTCCACTTGTTTGTGACCTTATCCGCTTGACAAGATGTCATGAGTAACCCATGCATTTCCACAAACTTACTTTTCCTTCTATGGAACACCCACCACCTAGCACATCGTACAGCCCTTCGGCCTTGTCAATGGGCTTTTCATAGACATACCTACTGCATTAAAGCATGTTAATTGAATGACACCTTGAGTCTCCCTAGATGTGGAAGGCTTAGTAACAGGTTCGTATTCTTGATCAACTGAGCAGTGTTTACAATTGATGATTCAGGGACACCTGGCCCTGAAGCAGATAAAAACCTGGCCATCTCTGCTGTTTAGGACAGTTTTGAGAACACTGACTGAAACAAGTTTAGGAAAGCCGCAACTTATGGCAACTTTGCTGACTTGAAGGAATACATGACATCAACGAGCAGTTAAAATCAAGTTCACCAATGACATCAGTGTCTCCAAAAACATCATCTCACGACCAACCAGAAACTGTGGATTACTACTGCGGAGGTGTGTGAACTTCTAAAGACCCAAGACACCGCCATCAGAGCAGGGGCCCTGCATTTTAAATGGCCCGATGTACTTCTTGGCCTCCACCTTTAGAGGGAGGTTCTTGGGAACTTCCAGACCCACTGTCCCTGGGTGTGGGTCTGGGTCTTGGTCTCGTGCTCCAGGAAAATGGATGGACTCTGGTCTAATTTCCTGCACAAAGCAGATTGATCACACAATCCTAGTTTTTTGTGGGGGTGAGGGTGGCAGGTTTTGACCCTACCTCTTTGAAAATACCTCTGATAAGTCCACTTGTTTGTGACCTTATCCGCTTGACAAGATGTCATGAGTAACCCATGCATTTCCACAAACTTACTTTTCCTTCTATGGAACACCCACCACCTAGCACATCATACAGCCCTTCGGCCTTGTTAATGGGCTTTTCATAGAAATACCTACTGCATTAAAGCATGGTAATTGAATGACACCTTGAGTCTGGGGTCTGAGGTTCGTATTCTTGATCAACTGAGCAGTGTTTACAATTGATGATTCACGGACACCAGGCCCTGAAGCAGATAAAAACCTGGCCATCTCTGCTGATTGGGACAGTTTAGAGAACACTGACTGAAACAAGTTTAGGAAAGCCGCAACTTATGGCAACTTTGCTGACTTGAAGGAATACATGACAACAACGACCAGCTAAATCAAGTTCACCAATGACATCAGTGTCGCCAAAAACATCTAAAGACCCAAGACACCGCCATCAGAGCAGGGGCCCTAAGAACAGCAAGTGGCAAACTTTCCTGGGCAATCAGAGAGGCGAAGCATACACACGCCCAGAAAATCCTCAACCACTTCAGGAACAGCGGTGACATACGGCACATGTGGCAGAGCATACAACCCGTTACCAACTACAAGACATCATCACATGCCTGTGACAGTGAAGGGTCCCTTCCATATGCGCTAAATAGCTTCTACAATCAGTTCGACATGTAGAACGACGTAACAGCGAGGAAAACTTTACATTTTAGCAAAAAGATTATTATTACTTATCCCAACATTCAATCTAGTCTAGCCCAAACCCATTTTTTTAAGTTTTTTTTACAAAATAATTTTCATTTATAACATATAACATATAATCTTAATATAACATTTTAAAATTTATTTTTTTCTCTAATGTTTTCAGCTGATTGTATTTCGTTTTAAGCATCACAACTCCACAAAACAACTCCTGCATGTCCATGTTTTTGTAACTACAAAACAATAAAGCCACTATGGACAGTGTTTAAAACTTTTTTTATATATATATAAGAATGTACACACTTGGACTGTTGTAGCTCCTATAGGTCACAATCATTTGGTAACCTATTAGATTAATGATTTTGGCATCGGTTTAACTATCAAATAAAATAAAATACATCACAACATAATATCATGTAGTAACATAATTATCACAGAGACGCCACAAAACGTTTGGTATACCTTGATGCATCTCTTCATTGTGTGCCCACATTGTTTCTCCTCTGATATTACTACACATCGGAGCTTTTTTCTCCAGTACAGTATAAAAAAAATGTATAAGGCGCAATATACGGCTTAAATCAAACTTCATTCATGCACATACATGAAACACTAGCATACACATATATGAAACTGTCACACATACATACATATATGTTACTAACTGCTCAAACAACTACATATGAAATGCGCATGCACACCTACAGACACACAAACTCTGTGTGCTCATAAAATGCTTGGGTTTCTCGTGACATCTCATCAACAGACAGAACATTTCATTTCTGGGGTGGCTGAGGACCTTCATGATCTTCCTGGCCTTGGTGCAGCACCGCTTGCTGTATATTGAGTGCAGGTCAGGGAGCTCGGTGCGGATGATGCGCTCAGCTGAACGCACCACCCTCTGTAGAGCTCGTCTGGGCTCCAGGCAAATGGCAACAGGCGCCACCGAGATCCTGTTGATGACGGAGGTCTGGTAGTTCCTCTTCTGCTTTGTACTAAAGTCCACTATCAACACCTTTGTCTTTCTGACGTTCAGGAGGAGATTGGCCCTCTGGCACCATTTTCCAGATTTCCAATCTCATCTAGGTAGGCCGTCTCATTGTTGTTCGTGATCAAGCCCACCACTACGGTGTCGTCAGCAAACTTGATGACTTGGTTGGTAGTGGCCATGCAGTCGTATGTGTACAAAGAGACAGCAGGGGGCTCAGAACACAAACCTAGGGGGCTCCAGTGCTGAGAGTGAGGAAGGCTGAGACATGTCCGCACATCCTTACTGCCTGTGCTCTGCCAGTTAGGAAAATGGAGATCCACTGACTCATAGATGAGCTGAGTCCCAGGTGCTTCATCTTGGTGGTTAAGTGTGGAGGGAATTATGGTATTAAATCATGAGCTCTAGTTGATGAAGAGCATTTTAAAATAATTCCCTACTTCGAGTGTCCAGGTGATTGAGAGATGTATGGAGGAGATGAGAGATGGCATCATCTGTAGAGCGGTTCGGGTGGTTTGCAAACTGTAATGGGTCCAGTGTGTCAGGTAGTGAAGAAACGTCCCCCGACCAGCGGTTCAAGACACTTTATTACAACTTAGGTGTGGGATACAGGGCAATAGTCATTGAGAGAAGCAGGATGGGGTTTCTTCGGAACAGTAACAATGACGGCAGTTATAGGCGGCAGTGCGAGATCTCAGAGCGTGGCGAATGGTATTATCCAGCCATGGCTACCGATTGGAAAACGTTCTGATGTTGTTTTTTTCAACGGTATTACCTGCTAGTTTGGCTACCGATTAGTCTGTCGAGCGCGCAACCTCCCTCTGAACTGGAACTTTCTGTTTGATTCTTTGTTGTATTTTGGCACGAAGAAGATGGCAGCATGGTCGGATTTCCAAAACAGAGGGTGAGATTTTGCCTTGTAGCTCTCCTTGACTGTAGTATAGCAATGATCCAGTGTCCTTTCGCCCCTGGTGGGTCAGGTGATGTGTTGATGAAAGTGTTTGAGGTTGGCGCTGTTAATGTCCCCCGCCACAATGAGCGGAGTGTTGTGTCTGGTGCTGTGTGAGTCCCTAAGGCAGTGTTCGTGTTTGCTTGAGGTGGAGTATAAACGGAGCTGATTATGACCAATGTAATTGATTATTGACCAACTACTTTTCACCAAGGAAAGTAGTACCAAGTTGGGTGTGGAGGAGCATGTGAGAGGCACAATGCTCGCAGGGATGCACCAGCTGTTGTTCACCATTAAACACACTCTGCCTCCCCTTGACTTCCCCGAGTCCCGAGACCTTGGAATGTGGTGAACTCGGCCGGCTGGATGGCGTGGTCCAGCACCACTGGGGTCAGCCATGTCTCGGTGAAGCAGAGGAGATTGCAGTCTCGAATGTCTGGCCCTGAGGCAGTGGCGGACTGGCCATCTGGAGCAACGGGAGTTTTCTTATTTACTTCCCTAAAAACTAAAGTACTAGTTTACTAGCGTGAGCTAATGCTGCTACTGATTTTTTTCAGCTTACCTGTTCAGTTTTATTGCAATTCTTTTTACAATCTTGTCCTTATAGTTTTTTATATTTTTTGTCTTGATCTCCTTTCCTTAGTTTCTTTGTTTTATTAATATGACCTAATATATGTTTAGCGATACTTCAAATAATATGTTTAAATAGCATTGATTTCTGCATTGTGTTATTTCTTTGTTAACATTAATTACCTCTACATTAATGAGCCAGTGTATTATGATGTGGGATGTGGTTGGCCGCTGTGTGCCAAGAAGTCCAGGGCCACTTTTTGCTTCCAGTCCGCCCCCGCCTTGAGACCATCGAGTTTGTTCTCCAGTGACTGGACGTTGGCGAGCAGGATGCTAGGCAGAGGTGTGCTGTGTGCACGGGCTCTCACCCTATTTCTGATGCCGGCTCGTTTCCCTTGAAACGCTTTGCTTCATGTCCTTTGTTTTCCCTCAGGATCTCACTCGGCCAGCTTGGATCCAGAGACAAAAACAAAAACAAAGTAAAAGGGTTCGGAGCAGTTGTGACGGCAGCCGATCTCACCACCGCCATCTTGAAACAGACACACAGAAACTTCTTATCCTACACAAAAAGTACACATCCTACACAAAGACACACACAGTACACATCCAACACACACCCTATGCTTATGCTATGACTGGCCCAAGCACCTCCTCCATTACAGTCGACATCAAGCACTCACTAGCAATAATGCAAGCAAAGACAATGTCCGACTATGACGATGCCTTGAACTTATGCCATATTTGGTGACATCATTTTCAAAAGCCATACTGGTTGTATGGTGCACCTGGTGCCGATGGCACTGGTGCTTGGGCTTATCCCCTAAGACCCACGAGTGTTCCTCGCTTGATCGTGCATACAGAAGCCCCATCATGATATTGGTGGCAAAGTACCCTCCAGAGTGCTGCACAGGACTGCCTTGAGCAAGCTTGAGGTGGGGTTTAACTTTATTACCCAGTGCGTCACCGATGGTGCGCAACCAAAATTAATCGTTGTTGTATCTTAAATGGCCAGATGTACTTCTTGGCTTCCACTTTTGCCAGGAGGTTCTTGGGGAACTTCCAGACCCATTGTCCTGGGTGAGGCTCTGGGCCATGGGCTCTTGCTCTGGGAACATGTGGCCAAATCGGCTGCAGGGAGCAGATTGATCATACAATCCTAGGTTCTTTTGCAGTTTTGCCCTACCTCTTTGAGAATACCTCAGATAAGTTCACCTGTTTGTAATACACTGGGAAAGGTGGTTGTGGGAGGTTCAGATAGCTCAGACCCTATGACTCTATCTGCTTGACAAGATGTCACAAGTAAACCACGAATTTTAACAAACGCTCTGTGGCCTTCTTTGGAACGCTCACCACTTAGCACATCATAATGCCCTTCAGCCTGTTCCGTGTGTTTTACATTACTGGCTGCTTTTCATTCTTTGTGGCTCCTAGCGGAGTTTGTAGCAGACAAGAGGGGTAAGCTGAGCCAGCCAGACTCATGGTTCCAGGAATTATACTATTTATATTTATATAATTAAATTATATACTATTTATAATATAAATTATATAATTTATATAATTATACTATACATACTGTAGCCTAGCATGATAAATCTATGATATCTATCTTGTCTGCCTAGATGTGAAAGGCTTATTAGCAGGTTCTTGCTCTTAATCAACTGACCAGTGTTAAAAGTCGATGATTGAGGGACACCTGGTTCCGAAGCAGGTGAAAACCTGGCCAATAGAAGCAATCTCTGCTCTTCAGAACAGTTTTGAGAACTCTGTTTAGGAAGGCTGCAACATACGGCGCCTTCACTGAGTTGGAGGAGTTCACTGTCTCCAAGAACATCATCTCACGACCAACGAGAAACATTCAAGCACTCACATCCAGACTGTGCAACAGCTTCTTTTTGCAAGCCATCTGTTTCCTTAAAAAAATGAGACTGGACTGATAAACAAACAGAAATTATTGTGTTACTGTGTGTAAGTTATAGTGTGTGTGTGTGTTATTGTGCATGTTTTATTGTGTGTAAGTTATTGTGTGTGTGTGTGTGTGTGTGTGTTTGTGTGTTTGTGTTGGTGTGTGTGTGTTTACAAAGTTTTCTAAAAACTTTTCACACTATAATTGCGCTTTTGCATAATATCCATTACTTGTCATTTGCACAAGCTTATTTGATATTTGCTGCTACTTTAAAGGAATTTGTCACGTTTACTGTTTCTCCTCCCACTACCTTAACTCATTACCTCATTATATCATTATCACGAAGTATTGAAATGTGTCACGTTGTTGCATTGAGTGACTTTGTCACTCTTTGTCACTATTTGCATGAGCACTTTATGTTGTCTCTTTTTTTGGTATAGAACTTTTTTTCTGTTAACCTAAAAATGTCAACCTGTCTTGTCTCAGCCAGTTAGCTAATTAGGATGCTTTGTAAGCTATTTAGTTTTTGTTCATTTATGTTGTTAATTTATGTTGGATGTAGGACCTTGGTCCTGGAGGAAGGTGGTTTCGTTTCACTGTGTACTAAACTGTATATGGTTGAAAGGAAAATAAAATTCTACTTGAACTTGGTACCACACATAAAGCAAACAACAAGCTAAAGACCCATAATTAGTTTTGACTCGCATGTGAAAGCCTACACCTAGAAATTGGGGCACGCCCCATTCCTGGGATGCTGGAGTCCAGTTTGATGTGTCTCTCCACTACAGAAACATTAGCTCACACTGTCCCCAGGCTGACCCTCCATCAGAAGTAGTCAGGCCTCCGGCCTGCATTGGGGCAGGCGGACTTCCGTAAGCCACCATTTCCCCACGGTTCCTCTCTTCTTTCCCTGCTCACCGCTTACTGAAGGAGTCCTCATTATTTTCTTCTATAAACTATAAACAATGTGAAGTATATGTAATATGTAAAAAAAATATATTCTTATTTCGTATTTATTTAAACGTTTTCTTATTTATACTGTATTTTAAAAAATTATTATAGTCATATTAATATTCTTAGTCATAGGAAGTTGTAAAAGCATTTTTTTTATATCATATTGTATATGGCTGTGTATGTGACAAATTAAATTAAAATTTCATTTGAAATAAAAATTCATTTAAATTAACATTGGTGATTGTTAGGATTCCTCAATCGGTGTATGTGCGGTCGTGGCATATTTGCAGGAGGCGAGCTGGAGTTTCAACAAAGGTTTTTATTTTAAATAAACACATAAATCAACACCGACATAAATAATTTAAATAACAACTAAAGCTAGACGCCTGACTGCGCTCCAGTCAGGCTCTTTATAATTAACTTAACTATCTTACCTCGGTTCAGGTGAATTCCCACGTCACTTGACCGAGGTGTAGTCTGGGACACGAAGTCCAACTTAAACATAAACTCTAACATAAAACAAACAAACCCAGGCGCTTTGGCGCCCTCTAGGGGTTAACCGTTACAGTACCCCCCCCTAAAAAACGCTCCTCCGGAGCGTTACCGGAGGACCCGGACTCCCTCCCCAGCGGTCCCAGTCTGGACCCCCAACACCGAGGCGGTCGATCCCCTCTCGCGAGCAGGGTTGGCAAGCCTGCGTAATCCACGCCCGCATGCGAGGCTTAAGAGCTGGAGCGACGCTCGGCGGCGGCTGGGGAGCTGGAGCGACGCTCGGCGGCGGCTGAGGAGCTGGAGCGACGCTCGCTGAGCTGGGCGGCGGCAGAGCTGAAGCGACGTGCTCTGAGCTGGGCGGCGGCGGAGCTGAAGCCACGCTCGCTGAGCTGGGCGGCGGCGGCGGAGCTGGAGCGACGTCTTCAAAGCCAGGAGGCGGAGGAAGAAGCGTGCCGTCCTCGCAGCCAGGCTGAGGAGCTGGAGCGACATGCGCTGAGCTGGGCGGCGGCGACGGAGCTGGAGCGACGTGCGCTGAGCTGGGCAGCGGCGGCGGAGCTGGAGCGTCGTGTGCTGAGCTGGGCGGCGGCGGCGGAGCTGGAGCGTCGTGCGCTGAGCTGGGCGGCGGCGGCGGAGCTGGAGCGACGTCCTCAAAGCTGGGAGACGGAGGAAGAAGCGTGCCGTCCTCGCAGCCAGGCTGAGGAGCTGGAGCGACGTGCGCTACACAGGGCGGCTGTGGAGCGGGAGCGACGTCCCCCATGTCGGGCAGAGGCGGCGGAGGTGGGGGAAACGCGTCCTCGTCGCTGTGCAGCAGCGGCGCGTTGTCCTCCAGGTCGAGCAGAGGCGGCGGAGGTGGAGGAAACGCCTCCGTGTTGCCGTGCAGCGGCGGCGCGTAGTCCTCCACGTCAGCCACAGGCGGGGGCGGGAGAGGGAGCATGTCTTCCAGACTAGTGAGAGGGAGAACCTCCGGGACTACAGCCTGGCTCTCCCGAACCAGAACGAGCAGCTTTTGGAGCTGCACCACCTGCTCCCGCAGGTCACCGATGCGCTCCCTGTTTTGCTGCGCCAAAAACCTGTAGACATCTCCCGTTTCTCCTTTGCCACTGTCCTGCCAGACCGCCTCGGCCTGAAACTCCCCGTCAGAGCATTGAACCTGTTTCCTCTCGCCGCGTCACCTCTGAATGGTGTCCGCCGTATGGCGAGCCTGCAGCCTTCCCAGCTTTGCCGTGCCTCTGTCTCTCGCTGCTCCTTGCTGTCTTCCAGCCAGTCCGCCGGTTCGGCGAGCTTGCAGCCCTCCCAGCTCTGCAACAGCTCCCTCTCTCCTTGCTCCTCGCTGTCCTGTATCCATTCCGCCAGCTCGGACGAGATGGTAATAGCGCCCCCCCAAAAAACATCTGGGGGAGCGACCTCCGCTATGCCACTTTTACGGTCTAGCTTTCTGTTAGGATTCCTCAATCGGTGTATGTGCGGTCGTGGCATATTTGCAGGAGGCGAGCTGGCGTTTCAACAAAGGTTTTTATTTTAAATAAACACATAAATCAACACCGACATAAATCATTTAAATAACAACTAAAGCTAGACGCCTGACTGCGCTCCAGTTAGGCTCTTTATAATTAACTTAATTATCTTACCTTGGTTCAGGTGAATTCCCACGTCACCTGACCGAGGTGTAGTCTGGGACACGCAGTCCAACTTAAACATAAACTCTAACATAAAACAAACAAACCCAGGTGCTTTGGCGCCCTCTAGGGGTTAACCGTTACAGTGATATGGTCACTTTTTTAAAACTTTTTTTTAACTATTATATAAATGTCATGTTCGCAACTTCCGTCATTCATATTGCTTCCTTTTTACCTGTATTTAACCACATAAGCGTGTAAATCTGCTTTTACATAAAGTGAAAATCAGATTTCTCATAATGACTTATTATGAACATGTAATGAAATCTTTTGGATTATTTGACCGAGGTAGTTTACTGATTGTTTGGTAAACAATGACGTGTGTAATTCTAATTTAATATTAATGTGTCAAACACTACTTTTTAGAACTCAACGATGAACTATTTTAGAACTATTTTACTCAACGATGTACAAGTGTTGCAAGATCTCTGGGGTTCAAAGCTTGAACAATGTGTAGAACTCGCATGCTTTGTGCGTCTGCTTACCAATAATAATTATAAAATATCATAATTAGAACTAATAATCAATATAAGTGCTTTAAGTGATAAGTTCCTTAATTCTAATTTATTTTATTTTAAGTTAAATATTTAAAGTTGTCTCTTTGTTGACAATTTGTCACAACAAATTTGATGGCATATTAAACAATAATAAAAATGTCATAAACCTGATTGAATTACTAGAACGATGTATTTCAATTGAAGGAATTCCTTGTTCTTTCAGACAATTCGTCATTCATTATATGCATAAGCATCAGCAGTATAATTTCAGCATCAGCAGCCAAAAAGTCAAAAGAATGATGAGATCTAGCATAAATGTTGAAAAAAACATTTGTTTGTTAATCTTTTTTCACATTTTGATGAATAAAAATGCATATGGCTTATCTCAGCTTAACAATGCAAAAAATCTAATAAATGATCAACTCCACAACATTCATGCATTTTGGCATACATGTTGAAAAAATTTTTTTGTTATTGTTTTTAAGATTTCGACGATGAAAACTGTATATAAACTCGTTGTGTGAGAAAACCTGTAAAAACTGTACCTGAGCTCGTACAGTGCTAAGAACGCTTTATCACCATCTAAAAATCTTATACATCTAATTTTGACAACATTCATGCATTTTGGCATACATTTTGAAAAACAATTTTTTTTATTGTTTTTAAGATTTTGACCATCAAAACTGTATATAAACTCGTTTTGTATGTTTTACAATGACCATGCATTAGATGTGTGGAAGTCACACAGAATATGCAGTAATAAGGAAAGATGGAGAAAACTTCAAACCCATCTTATCTTAGCATACTTCACAACCATGTTCTGCTCAGTTACAGCCTATCCGCATGGGGTAGGTCATCTGTTTAGAACAGTGTGAATGTAAGGATGGGTTAAAAGGAGTGACAGAACTCTCATTTAGCATGTTGAACAACCAAGTAACCTAATGTCTGTTAGGATGCTAGCAAGACGGTTATTATGTCACTAAAGGCAACTACACACCGTAGCAGACTTAGAAGCAGAGCAAGCATCAAAGTGTCAACTGGCAGTGCAGGTGCCAATAGTCCTTAGAACCGCAGCCTAAGTTGAAAGATATTACTCAGGTTCAACATCAAGCAGGTCCATACGAGCACTCGATTTAGCTCTAAAGGGGAGTTCAGAAGGATGCACAAGGTATTTGGCGTTTACATGAAAGTCTGATCATAGCACCCACAGCACGGTTAAACATATTTAGTCTCAGATAATCGTGGATTTGACCATTGTGCTATAGAAAAGGTTGTGAGAAAAATCAAGCTGTATGCCATAGATGATGAGTGTCTAGCTTCATGTAAGATATGTGCTAAGCATAATGTCAAAAAGGAACAGCGACATCCGTTGGTCATACACCGGTACCAGAAAGACGTTTTAAGCACTTGGTTACAGTGTCACGGGGCGCTAGAGGGCGTGATGGATCCAAGCGCAGAGTTAGACCTGTAACCACAGGTGGTAGTGCTTGTGTAGCAGACTGAGCCGGCCGAGTGGATCAAAGAGAAAGTGCCGGTTAAGCTCTGTGCTGTGGCGTGAGCAGAGTCTCGCTGGAATGCGGAAGCGCGCGTGAGCGCTCTGTGTGCATGAGGAATGCTAAAGCGCCGCGAGTCGGCGAGAGCGCCTTGTGTGTCCTGTGCAGGAATGCGGAAGTGCAAAGAGCCGGTGAGGAAACTTGGTGTGCAGCGCGATTCGCGCAGTGTTGCAGAGACGTGGACAACAGGCGCCACACAGGTTGGTGGCTGGTTTTGCTAAGCTTTTTCGTGGTCGAAGGTGAGCAAGGTTCAGAGCCAGAGAGACAAGAGAAGGTCCGTGATCCGAATTCGTGGTCGTTGAGGCAAATCCAAGGGTCGATAACAAAACTCCGTGAGTGTGGAATCCAAACGTGAGACAGTGGCGTGGTCGAGAAGAAACGAAGCGTGGTCGGTAACAGGTAGTCGAGACATGAAACTAACGCTGGAAAATTGGGCTACGAAAGGCACACAATAATCTGGCAACGTGACTGTGGCAGAGCATGGTTTAAGTAGGTAAGGAGGATGATTGGAGACAATGCACAGGTGTGTTGAGAGTGGAAGGTGAGGTGGCAAGAAGCAAGGGGTGGTTGGGAACGTGAAGCAGGAGTGCTTATATGATCATGGCAGAGCTGTAGCTTGACGGGTTGTGACATACAGATTATGTGGACATGATAAAATATGCTCGAGGCAAAAGATACATGCTTGTAATAATTGATAGATTTAGTAGATGGGTAGAAGCAATGCCTTCTGCAGATAAAGGGGCCGGAACAGTTAACAAATTCCTCACAAGGGAAGTGATGCCTAGGTTTGGAATTCCGTCAAAAATCAGTTCAGATAATAGATCAGCGTTCATTCAGAAAACTGTTAACAACAGTTGAGAATAAAACAAAGTTTTGGATGTGTCTATCATTCACAGTCCCAGGGTATGGTAGAAAGAATAAACAGAACTCTCAAAGTCAAGCTTAACAATATTTGTGCTAGTACAAACCTTAACTGGGTTGATATATTACCTCTTGCATTAGTGAGCTATTGCATGCAAATAAACAGAAATACATACTTAACCCCGCATGAAATGTTAACGGGTCGACTCATGCCTGTGCCATTCTGTAAAGGGCCATATAAAGGCCCACCGCTAAAACAATTGCAATTGAAACTCAGATTATATATGATGAAACTAACTGCCATATATAAAGCAATCTATGTGCAGGAAAAGAACAAAGAGGCGGAGGAAGGAAAAGACACTCCATGTCCCATTACTCTAGGAGACCAGGTATCCCTTGAACCATTACACAAGAGTCCCCAAAACAAGTACCAGAAAAGAAGGAAAAAGAGAGCAGAACCTAACATCCTATAGCAGCAAAGTGCAAAGAAATTAATCCTAATTGGAGAAATAACCAACTATTGGCACAAGTTGGACACCAAATTGCGCAGCGTTAAACACTCCGCTGCTCCAAATTAAGTATGAGAATCTGCTTGAAAGCATACAGATGAGAGACTGACTGACTGACATTGACCAGTATTTCCCCTGACTTACCCGACATGACAAACAGTTGTACAAATTATATGTGACAATGACTCATGTCCACTATGTGGTATAAATGCAATTCTGTTTAACCAAACCTATATTCCTTTCACAGATAACGCAGTAGCAGCGACAATTAATTTAATTCCCTCAACAGGAAAAGTGCCCGAGAAGGAAGCAAGCCGTAAACAACTTATGACCATGTGTTATGCCACTAAACAATGATCTCTTTAATTCCAGATACAGAAATTTTATTGGAGCAGCTGATGGTTGACTTCGTAGATTACGACAAGGCGGTTAAATTCCTATCAACTTTTTAAATTGTACTGTGGGTTTCATATTTCAATTTATACATGTTTCAATTTAGATCGTAAACGTTGTCCAACTAGTGTAATCCTAGAAAGTCACTGTATTAATTGCATTGTATCTCATGTTATTGTGTTATGGAAAGTATAATGTCATGGAGGTCAGTCTTTTACTCTTGTCCCAATCCTCAAAAGTAAGGAAAGAGACGTTTGGCTGATACTCCTCTAAAGTGCGAATACATAGGTTGGTAATTGATAAAATCCAGTGATTTGATTTAATTACCAGATTAGTGTAAGGATGACTAACACATGGATTTGCACTCTAGATTGACCAATTAATGTGGGACTTGTAAGTCCCAAAAGGGGGATATATGGTAGTAATTTCTATGTGATTTCACTTACTTTTAGGTACCCATTGGAACATAATAGTCATTTTCTGTAGTCAATTTGAGAAGTGCTTGCCTAGGAATCCAAGCTATACATAGGATGGGGAATCATACGTGCAAAAGCTAACCATATACGGCCTCCTGGAATGTGCTTGCCCAGGAAGGTGAGGTATACATAGAACGGGGGAATTTAAAGAAACCCAGCTGTTGTGGAACATCACTGTATACTGAATACTCCATTGTATCAGAGGGTATTTAAACGAAAAGCATTCAGAGTAATTTCCACGACATCTGCTGCACAGGTCTGGCTTGAGGTAGGGTTTATCTTCATCAACCAGGGAGTTAGCGGTGGTACACAACCGAAATTAACCCTTGTTGCATTTTAAATCGCCTGATGTACTTCTTGGCTTCCAACTTCAGAGGGAGGTTCTTGGGAACTTCCAGACCCACTGTCCCTGGGTGAGGGTCTGGGTCTTGGTCTCTTGCTCTGGAAAAATGGATGGACTGTGGCCTAATTGGCTGCACAAAGCAGATTGATCACACAAACAATTGATGATTCAGGGACACCTGGCCCTGAAGCAGATAAAAACCTGGCCATCTCTGCTGTTTAGGACTGTTTTGAAAACACTGACTGAAACAAGTTTAGGAAAGCCGCAACTTATGGCAACTTTGCTGACTTGAAGGAATACATGACATCAACGACCAGCTAAAATCAAGTTCACCAATGACATCAGTGTCTCCAAAAACATCATTTCACGACCAACCAAAAACTGTGGATTACCGCGGAGGTGTGTGAACTTCTAAAGACCCAAGACACCACCATCAGAGCAGGGGCCCTAAGAACAGCAAGGGGCAAACTTTCCTGGGCAATCAGAGAGGCGAAGCGTACACACACCCAGAAAATCCTCAACCACTTCAGGGACAGCGGTGACATATGGCACATGTGGCAATGCATACAACACGTTACCAACTACAAGACATCATCACCTGCCTGTGACAGTGAAGGGTCCCTTCCATATGCGCTAAATAGCTTCTACAATCAATTTGACATGTAGAACGACGTGACAGCGAGGAAAACCTAGTTTTATTTGGTGAAAATTTTAAATTTTAGCAAAAAGATTATTATTACTTATCCCAACATTCAATCTAGTCCAGCCCAAACCCATTTTTTAAGTTGTTTTTTTTACAAAATAATTTTCATTTATAACATATAACATATAATCTTAATATAACTTTTTAAAATTTATTTTTTTTTGTCTAATGTTTTCAGCTAATTGTATTTATTTTTAAGCATTACAACTCCACAAAACAACTCCTGCATGTCCATGTATTTGTAACTACAAAACAATAAAGCCACTATGGACAGTGTTTAAAACTTTTTTTTTTATATATAAGAATGTACACACTTGGACTGTTGTAGCTGCTATAGGTCACAATCATTTGGTAACCTATTAGATTAATGATTTTGGCATCGGTTTAACTATCAAATAAAATAAAATACATCACAACATAATATCATGTAGTAACATAATTAACACAGAGACGCCACAAAACTTTTGGTATACCTTGATGCATCTCTTCATTGTGTGCCCACATTGTTTCTCCTCTGATATTACTACACATCGGAGCTTTTTTCTCCGGTACAGTATAAAAAAATGTATAAGGCTTAAATCAAACTTCATTCATGCACATACATGAAACACTAGCATACACATATATGAAACTGTCACACATACATACATATATGTTACTAACTGCTCAAACAACTACATATGAAATGCGCGTGCACACCCATTAGACACACAAAGACACACAAACTCTGTGTGCACATAAAATGCTTGGGTTTCTCGTGACATCTCATCAACAGACATTTCATTTCTGGGGTGGCTGAGGACCTTCATGATCTTCCTGGCCTTGGTGCAGCACCGCTTGCTGTATAGTAAGTGCAGGTCAGGGAGCTCGGTGCGGATGATGCGCTCAGCTGAACGCACCACCCTCTGTAGAGCTCGTCTGGGCTCCAGGCGAATGGCAACAGGCGACCTGTGCTCTGCCAGTTAGGAAAATGGAGATCCACTGACTCATAGATGAGCTGAGTCCCAGGTGCTTCATCTTGGTGGTTAAGTGTGGAGGGAATTATGGTATTAAATCATGAGCTCTAGTTGATGAAGAGCATTTTAAAATAATTCCCTACTTCGAGTGTCCAGGTGATAGAGAGATGTATGGAGGAGATGAGAGATGGCATCATCTGTAGAGCGGTTCGGGTGGTATGCAAACTGTAATGGGTCCAGTGTGTCAGGTAGTGAAGAAACGTCCCCCGACCAGCCGTTCAAGACACTTTATTACAACTTAGGTGTGGGATACAGGGCAATAGTCATTGAGAGAAGCAGGATGGTGTTTCTTCGGGAAAGTAACAATGACGGCAGTTATAGGCGGCAGTGCGAGATCTCAGAGCGTGGCGAATGGTATTATCCAGCCATGGCTATTGATTGGAAAACGTTCTGATGTTGTTTTTTTCAACGGTATTATCTGCTAGTTTGGCCACCGATTAGCCTGTCGAGCGCGCGACCTCCCTCTGAACTGGAACTTTCTGTTTGAGTCTTTGTTTGTATTTTGGCATGAAGAAGATGGCGGCATGGTCGGATTTCCCAAACGGAGGGTGAGAGTTTGCCTTGTCTGTAGTATAGCAATGATTGACTGTAGTATAGCAATGATCCAGTGTCCTTTCGCCCCTGGTGGGTCAGGTGATGTGTTGATGAAAGTGTTTGAGGTTGGCGCTGTTAAAGTCCCACGCCACAATGAGCGGAGTGTTGTGTCTGGTGCTGTGTGAGTCTCTAAGGCAGTGTTCGTGTTTGCTTGAGGTGGAGTATAAACGGAGCTGATTATGACCAATGTAATTGATTATTGACCAACTACTTTTCACCAAGGAAAGTAGTACCAAGTTGGGTGTGGAGGAGCATGTGAGAGGCTCGCAGTGTTGCACCAGCTGTTGTTCACCATTAAACACACTCTGCCTCTCCTTGACTTCCCCGAGTCCCGAGACCTTGGAATGTGGTAAACTCGGCCGGCTGGATGGCGTGGTCCAGCACCGCTGGGGTCAGCCATGTCTCGGTGAAGCAGAGGAGATTGCAGTCTCGAATGTCTGGCCCTGAGGCAGTGGCGGACTGGCCATCTGGAGCAAAGGGAGTTTTCTTATTTACTTCCCTAAAAACTAAAGTACTAGTTTACTAGCGTGAGCTAATGCTGCTACTGATTTTTTTCAGCTTACCTGTTCAGTTTTATTGCAATTCTTTTTACAATCTTGTCCTTATAGTTTTTTATATTTTTTGTCTTGATGTACTTTCCTTAGTTTCTTTGTTTTATTAATATGACCTAATATATGATTAGCGATACTTCAAATAATATGTTTAACACCAGAAGCGCCGCGCCAGTGTCACCTACTAATAACGCGGTTCAGCGGTCATTTGACCGCCTATTGTTTTGAATGGGAAGCTGCTGCTGACACACAAAGATCGCTAGATGCGCTTTCACCAAGCGCAAATAATTTAGCTCCAAGATAAACTTGCACTTGGACAATGCGCCATTCATTCCCGCGTTGATAATAAGCGGTATCTTTTTTTCATATTCAACTGAGAAAACCTACTACAGAGTCTCTAAGGGGACAAAGGAAGAGGGAAAAAAACAAGTCAGAGGGAAAAAAACAAGTCATGTTTGGAATTATAACCCAAAGTTTTTGACTTTTTTCTGCCGTTTTTTCTCCTCCTTTGTCCATCTAGGGGCTTCGTACTATAACTAGAAGGAAAGCTCTACTTAATATTATATCGTATGCAGAAAATTTATTGGTTTGTTCATTCTATTGGAAGCTTCTGAACGTCTCGGGTGGAGCAGGAGCAGCAATTTAGTTCTGAACTCGCTTCCGTGAAATTATCGCTAAAACAATATTAAATTGGAATAAATCAGATCTACCACAGCAGATAATAAACTATGCTATGTCATAACCGAGGCAAACACCACGATTATGCCTTGTTTCGTTCAGTGTTGCTAGGCAACGGACCACGCGCTGTAATTATCACTACATAAGTACCCCAACACCACTGATCATGAGTTTCAGCTGAAACTAATTCTATACATGCAACAGAAAATGTAGATGCGGACTCCAAATGTATAAAGATGCATGCTATATATATATATATATATATATATATATATATATATATATTCCGCTACAGCGTGTTTCTTAATCTTTCCCTATATATATATATATATATATATATATATATATATACTTTTCAAATAAAATCGCTATTACTTGACCCTGAAGTTTAGTTTAGCACACAAAAACTGAAAAGTCCTTTCTGGTAAATCAACTGCATATGTAGTTTATTTACAGCAATTCATTAATAAAATTAATATACATTGTACAGTACAAGGTAAACACGAGAAAGATTACAAAATAAAAAAACAAACAGTGTCTTATTTTTATAAACAGCTTATACTGTGCGTCGAGATGCTGAAATCCCTTGCATATTGCCCCTCAATTTTGTGCTTCCATTTCAGTGGAGAGATATTTGACCGACAGCTTAGAACAAAAGAACTGTAGGTGTGATCACAACCCCCTCCGAACGACCGTGCAATCAATCACTGACCACCTCAGAAGTTCCCTCCAATGTATGCTGATGTTTTGCAAGTATTTTTGCAAAATTATGGAACTCTTAAGAGGTGGTTGGAATGTGTTATTCATTTATTTATTCTATACAAGGGCACTAAATACACAGACCAAACTGTTACCTTATTTTATTCTTATACTCATCGCTGTGCTTGTTGTAACTGAAAAACGCTGCAACTGCTTTAGGGGAGGTGTGTGTGTATGTGTGCGCGCGTGCGTGTGCTGCAGCCTGTGAATAAATACGCACAGCCGAGAACAGAGACATGAGGGACATCTAATACCGTATTGTGTAGTGTCCCTTTTTCAGCGGATTACTCTGCTACCGCAGATCAGTTTATCAACTTGTAATATATTAAGTTTAGGATTATATTAACATGTGCAGACATTTAGTTGAGGGGGCGCTGCCCCTCTTGCCCCTGAATAGAGCCAGCCTTGATTACACACACACACATACATATAGCATGCATCTTTATACATTTGGAATCTGCATCTACATTTTCTGTTGCATGTATAGAATTAGTTTCAGCTGAAACTCATGATCAGTGGTGTTGGGGTACTTATGTAGTGATAATTAGTTTCTGCCAAATCATTAAAACTAACAATAGACTATGAAAGGTGGTTGGAAGGTGTTACTCTGAATATAATCAAACTAAATACAACTTTGTTTTTCTCAGAGGTAAACGGAAAAGTGAAGTTGTTCAGCTGTTTAGTGTCACTATGTCATAACCAGTGAAACAATGTGGACTCATCGATGTGCTTGTTTTAACTGAAAAAACGCTGCAACTGCTTCAAAGTCTTTCCACTCCGTGACCGTTGAAATCCGACATGACACCACGTTAGGCTACGTCTTTTGCATACCGACGGTGATATACTCATTTGCATACCGACGGTGATTAAATGTTGACCGAGAGCTCAGGGGAGGTGTGTGTGGGGGTGTGTGTGTGTGTGCGCGCCTACTTTGTGTACTTTTATAAACATTCTAAATATAAACAAACAAAATACAGCTTTTTTTAAACGGAAAAGTAAAGGTGTTCAGCTGTTTGGTGTCACTATGCAGATGTTACACTCAGTGTAGTTACCGAAATCTTTGATTTAGTTCTCATTCAGTGGCCATACATCACTTTCACATTTCCCTCGCTTTTATTACATGAACATAAGCAGTGAAACAATTCGCAGGTTTATAATACACCGCGGCCAAGTGAACCACGTTCCCGCCGATTAGGCGCATGGTCTGTTGCCTAGCAACACTGAACGAAACGTGGCATAATCGTGGTGTTTGCCTCGGTTATGACATAGCATAGTTTAATTCAATTCAATTCAATTCGATTCAATTTTATTTGTATAGCGCTTTTAGCAATTTTCATTGCCGCAAAGCAGCTTTACATAGTCAAAAGAATTATTTAAGTTTGTATGAAATGTGAATTTGTATGAATCAAAATGGTCAGTTTGTCCCTGGTGAGCAAGCCGAGGGCGACAGTGGCAAGGAAAAACTCCCTGAGTTGGTAATAGGAAGAAACCTTGAGAGGAACCAGACTCAACAGGGAACCCATCCTCATCTGGGTGAAACAGAAAGCAGTAAATGATCTGCATTTATACAGTGTGTAGGGTGGGAGGCAGTTCAGCTATAATAGCTGATGTTAATTGATGTTAATATGGAGTCCAGGTAGTTATTGAAGACCCAGGTAGACTTGTAAGAAGTTCCAGTCATGAACTATCGAATTGTCAAGTCCCCAGAGAAACAGTTGCCAACACCAGTCAAGGCCAGAACCATTTTCTAGGTAGAGAGAATCATTCCCAGACACCAGACGCATCCCAGAGAGACACACGGAGCATCCATGTGACGAGATCTTCAGCCAGAAGCGGGGCACCAGGATGGGTCAGACAGGTCCGGAGGGCAGAGGGAGTCTGGATCACTGGCAGCTCAGGAATGACATGTGTAGCTCGACAGAGAGAGAGAGAAAGAGTGAAAGGGGGAGGACAGGAGGAGAGAGGAAAAAGAAAAAGGGGGGGAAAGAGAAGAAGAGGAGAGATGGCAGTTAGGTATGGTCACAGTCACACAATGTATAATGTGAATGTATATTAACTGTAGAGTGCAAGCAGAGACTCCGGCAGGACTAACTATGACAGCATAACTAAAAGGGAGAGCCAGAAGGAAACACAAACATGAGGGCTTCCTGACATGTAAAGCAAACAATCACCTCACCGTCAGCAAACCTGAGTGATCAATGAGAGTGAGGAAGACAGCATCCAAACATACCAGTTCACCATAATACTCTACGTCCATGAGTCCCCCAGATCTGCTTCTTTACCTATGGTTTATTATCTGCTGTGGTAGATCTGATTTATTCAAATTTAATAATGAGGCTTTATATCCTCAGGAGGGGTCATTACATATGTAATATGTAAAACAATATTGTTTTAGAGATAATTTCACGGGAGCTTCTAACAGAACGAACAAACTAATTAATTTTCTCAAAACCTTATAAAATATCGCTGATTATCAACGCCAGAACGAATGGCGAATTGTCGATATTTTACGGAAGCATATATATATATATATATATATAAATATATATAAACTGCATATATGGAATGAAACCTGAGATAGTTACATATACGCACTGAATGACGCATAGATAATTGGCGCGATCCCTTGCGCCATCTGCTGAGAGAAATGAGAATCGCAGGTTGAAAAAGGCAGGAAACTTAATGCCGCCGCGCAGCTGTCAGCGATTTCACGTAAATAAGAGCAAAATAGCTTCATACTGGCTTTTACTGGTGCGATTTAAAAAATTTAAGCATACAGGGTGATTAAGCTCACAGAACTAGGAAAAGTCATGGAAGGAGGGTCCTGGAATTTGATCGAGTGTGAAGTATTTTTTTTTTTTTTACCCCCTTGCGGTCAAATGACCGCTGCTCGGCGCTTCTAGTGTTAAATAGCATTGATTTCTGCATTGTGTTATATCTCTGTTAACATGAATTATCTTTACATTAATGAGCCAGTGTTATATGATGTTGGATGTGGTTGGCCGCTGTGGAAGTCCAGGGCCACTTTTTGCTTCCAGTCTGCCCCCGCCTTGAGACCATCGAGTTCTCCAGTGACTGGACGTTGGCGAGCAGGATGCTAGGCAGAGGTGTGCTGTGTGCACAGGCTCTCACCCTATTTCTGACGCCGGCTCGTTTCCCTTGAAACGCTTTGCTTCATGTCCTTTGTTTTCCCTCAGGATCTCACTCGGCCAGCTTGGATCCAGAGACAAAAACAAAAACAAAGTAAAAGGGTTCGGAGCAGTTGTGACGGCAGCAGATCTCACCACTGCCATCTTGAAACAGACACACAGAAACTTCTTATCCTACACAAAAAGTACACATCCTACACAAAGATTCACACAGTACACATCCAACACACACCCTATGCTTATGCTATGACTGGCCCAAGCACCTCCTCCATTACAGTCGACATCAAGCACTCACTAGCAATAATGCAAGCAAAGACAATGTCCAACTATTACGATGCCTTAAACTTGTGCCATATTTAGTGACATCATTTTCAAAAGCCATACTGATTGTATGGTGCACCTGGTGCCGATGGCACTGGTGCTTGGGCTCATCCCCTAAGACCCACAAGTGTTCCTTGCTTGACCGTGCATACGGAAGCCCCATCATGATATTGGTGGCAAAGTACCCTCCAGAGTGCTGCACAGGACTGCCTTGAGCAAGCTTGAGGTGGGGTTTAACTTTATTAACCAGTGCGTGACCGATGGTGCGCAACCAAAATTAATCGTTGTTGTATCTTAAATGGCCAGATGTACTGATAGTACACACACACACACACACACACACACACACACACAAACACACACACATCCTGACATCCTTTGGCTCAAACTAATCTGTGTGAATTAGATTGGTCATACATCCAGTCCAATGCATGACCAATCCTGATAATCATTCAGGCAGTACCTGTAAGCTTGCGAAATAAGCAATAAATGGTTGCCATTTGTGAAAAAACATATTATTAGAACCTCTCAGTGTATATTTTATCTTTTCTAGCTTAAAAAAAAAAAAAAAAATCTTTAATCCACTGAGAGATTGAGGGACAATTAACGGACTTCAAGTGTAAAAGTATTGTACGTCTGGCCAACAAAGATGAGAAGGCGACAACGTCTTTATCTGCAGAACTTAATGGAACTGAAAAATCTGTAATGCCAAATATGGCAGTTAATGGACATGGCCTTAACTGTACCCCAAGTATAGTGGACATTAGATTAAAAAAAACCTGTCCAAAAGTTGTGCAGGTTTGGGCACAAAAAGAACATGTGACTTAAATTACAGGGAGAGGCATGGCACCTGTCACATCTGTCCACAACATTAGGGAATATTTCAGCCAGCCTTGATTTGGAATAATGGAAACCTTAAACTGAATAAGAGTGAGACGGGCACAGGAAGAGCTGGAGCGTATTCTGTCTATAGCCTTCCCCCAACATTCCTTACTCAACTGCAATCCCAGTTCATTTTCCCAAGCAGCTCTGGTTTTAGCGATTTTACAATCACCATAAGATAAAATAAAATTATAGATTCTTGATATCACACCTCGCTGATATGGATTAAATGTGATCAGATTTTCCCAGGGCTGCCTGGGAGGTATAGAAGAAAAATTAGGAAAACGCTTGGATACAAAGTTGCGCACTTGCAGGTAACGGAAAAAATGAGATGCAGGCAGCTCATACTCCGAGGACAGACTAGCAAAACTTTTAAATACTCCATCTTCATACAAATGATAAAAATTTGTAATGCCTTTGTCGTGCCATGATAAAAATGCTGAATCTAAAAGTGACGGGGGAAACAAATGATTTTTATGCAATGGACCCATTGCTGATGCAGATCTAAATTTAAAGTGGCGTCTAAACTGATACCAAATCTTAAGTGTATTAAGTACCACTGGGTTATCAGTGTATTGAGCGGATTTGATTGGAAATGAAGTGCAAAGTAGAGCTAATATACAGGGTGGATTACAAGACAGTAACCCTAATTTGCACCATGGGGATTCAAATGAGTTTATCCAAAAATTTAATTTTTGAATATGTGCAGCTCAGTAGTAAATTTGAAAATTAGGCAGAGCCAGTCCACCACTAAGTCTAGGATTCTAGGAGGTTTCCCAGCCCAAAGAAAAGAGATTATGATTTTATCTAAGGAATCAAAAAAATACTTAGGAAGAAATAAAGGAAGTGATTGAAAAAAATAAAGACATTTAGGAAGAATGGTCATTTTAACTGCATTGATTTTTCCGGCTAAAGAAAGAGGCAGATTGCTCCATCTCTAAATATCAGATTTAACATCAGCAATAAGAGCGGAGAGGTTGGCATGAGAAAGGTCAGACAGAGAACGAGTCACTGTAATACCAAGATATTTAAAGCCTGAACAATTGAATTTAAAAGGCAGGTTTAGATGCTGAAGTTGTAAATCACTATTGTTAACTGGGTAGTATTTACTCTTATGCAAATTTAGTTTATACCCAGAGAAAGAACCAAAATTATCAGTCACAGGATCAGTCACATATAACAACAAGTCATCGGCATATAGGGATAATTTATGTTCCAACCCATTACAAATAATACCTTTAAAAGCAAGAGAAGATCTAAGCTTAATAGACAATGGTTCAATAGCAAGGGCAAAAAGCAGTGGTGACAGTAAGCACCCCTGCCGGGTACCACACCCAAGAGTAAAATAATCAGAGCTTATATCATTTGTATGAACACTAGCTTGCGGGGATTTGTAAAGGAGGCGAATCCAAGAAATAAATTTATCACCAAACCCAAATTTCTTTAATACGGCAAACAAGTATTCCCACTCAACCCTGTCGAAAGCTTTCTCAGCATCCAGTGAAATTACATTTCAGGAGATACAGATGTTTGTTTGGAGTAAATTATATTAAAAAGTGTACGAGTATTGAAAAACAAATGCCGTCCTTTTGTGTTTGCTCCTCAGATATAACATGTGGTAAAACATCTTCTAAACGGGATGCAATTACTTTAGCCAAAACTTTCACATCAGGATTCAGCAACGATAATGGCCTATATAATTCACACTAAAGGGGATCCTTTCCCTTTTTAAGAAGAAGAGCAATTGAGGCTTGGTTAAAGGTAGATGGTAATGAGCCCTGATCGAAGGATTCATTGAACACACCAAGATGCAATGGTGCCAATTTATCTATAACCTTTTTATACAATTCAATTGGAAAACTGAGCTTTATTAGACTGCATTGCCTTAATTGAAACTATGATTTCTTCAAGAAATAATGGAGAATCCAAATCTAAATGACTCGTAAACGACCTGATTCTGGGTCGGGGTGTCGTGAGTGGCAGAGCAGCTCCATCGCTGCGATCCATTGAAAGTCAGCCCTCGATCCAATATTTTGTCCGGGGAGCCGAGGTCGCGCGGGCGGCCCTCCTTCGGACCCCGGTAGCCTCCATGGTGTCCCAGGGGGCAAGGGGGAAAAAGAAAATGTACCCAGGGCAAGGGGAAAGGGGCTGGAAGAAATACATACAATGAACCTAGTAATACCAGCCGGAGGATAGGCCAAGAGTCCCTGGCCGTACCTGGGTGATAGCAACAGGAGGAGAAAAATGACAAAGTCCCTGGGTTTACCATGGGTCAGGGAAAAAATGACAAAGTCCCTGGTTATACCATGGGTCAGTGCAGGTGAAAGAAAAAATGACAAAGTCCCTGGGTCTACCATGGGTCAGGGAAAAAATGACTAAGTGCCTGGTTATACCATGGGTCAGTGCAGGTGAAAGGAAAAATGACAAAGTCCCTGGGTATACCATGGGTCAGGGAAAAAATGACAAAGTCCCTGGTTATACCATGGGTCAGTGCAGGTGAAAGAAAAAATGACAAAGTCCCTGGGTTTACCATGGGTCAGGGAAAAAATGACAAAGTCCCTGGTTATACCATGGGTCAGTGCAGGTGAAAGAAAAAATGACAAAGTCCCTGGGTTTACCATGGGTCAGGGAAAAAATGACAAAGTCCCTGGTTATACCATGGGTCAGTGCAGGTGAAAGAAAAAATGACAAAGTCCCTGGGTCTACCATGGGTCAGGGAAAAAATGACTAAGTGCCTGGTTATACCATGGGTCAGTGCAGGTGAAAGGAAAAATGACAAAGTCCCTGGGTATACCATGGGTCAGGGAAAAAATGACAAAGTCCCTGGTTATACCATGGGTCAGTGCAGGTGAAAGAAAAAATGACAAAGTACCTGGGTATACCAGGGGTCAGGGGAAAAAATGACAAAGTCCTTGGTTATACCAGGGGTCAGGGCTTTTAGCGCGACGTGCTGGAGGTGCTTAGCCCGGTGGAGGGGTGCTTAAGTGTGGGTGCCCTGGGCCGGCTGGTGGCAAGGTCCTGGAGGGTTGGGTGACCTGGGGGGGGGGTGTAGGCTGGTGCTAGGGGCCGAGTAGGGAGGCCTGTGGGGGGGTTGCGAATGGTGATTTTTCCCCAAAAATTCAAAGTCCCAAAATCACGACCTCCATGGGTGTGAGCCCAGTGTAGGCACCTAGTGTGTCCGACCTGAGGTGCCTGTGCTGGGCTAAAGGCCCATTCCTCCATGATGATTTGGCCTGTGTGTGCCTAGTGAAAATTACCAACTTTTTCTAAGTGTGGAAATTTTTCTAAGTCCAAAAATTTTTCTAAGTCCCAGAAATGTTCAGAGACCCAAAAAAAATCAAAATAACAAAAACCATGACCTCCATGGGTGTGAGCCCAGTGTAGGCACATAGTGTGTCCGACCTGAGGTGCTTGTGCTGGGCTAAGGGCCGATTCCTCCATGATGATTTAGCCTGTGTGTGCCTAGTGAAAAATACCAACTTTTTCTAAGTGTGGAAATTTTTCTAAGTCCCATTTTTTTTCAAAGTCCCATTTTTTTTCAAAGTCCCAGAAATGATCAGAGACCCAAAAAAAATTAAAGTCCCAAAAATCATGACCTCCATGGGTGTGAGCCCAGTGTAGGCACATAGTGTGTCCGACCTGAGGTGCTTGTGCTGGGCTAAAGGCCGATTCCTCCATGATGATTTGGCCCGTGAGTGCTGAGTGAAAATTTTCCTAAGTCCCCAACTTTTTCTAAGTGTGAAGATTTTTCCAAGTCCCATTTTTTTTTCAAAGTCCCAGAAATGTTCAGAGACCCCAAAAAAATAAAAATCCTAAAAATCATGACCTCCATGGGTGTGAGCCCAGTGTAGGCACATAGTGTGTCCGACCTGAGGTGCCTGTGCTGGGCTAGAGCCCCATTCCTCCATGATGATTTGGCCCGTGAGTGCTGAGTGAAAATTTTTCTAAGTCCCCAACTTTTTCTAAGTGTGAAAATTTTTCTAAGTCCCAAAATTTTTCAAAGTCCCAGAAATGATCAGAGACCCAAAAAAAAATTAAAGTCCCAAAAATCATGACCTCCATGGGTGTGAGCCCAGTGGAGGCACATAGTGTGTCCGACCTGAGGTGCCTGTGCTGGGCTAAGGGCTGATTCCTCCATGATGATTTGGCCTGTGAGTGCTGAGTGAAAATTTTTCTAAGTCCCCAACTTTTTCTAAGTGTGGAAATTTTTCTAAGTCCAGAAATTTTTCTAAGTCCCCAACTTTTTCTAAGTGTGGAAATTTTTCTAAGTCCCATTTTTTTTCAAAGTCCCAACATTCATGACCTCCATGGGTGTGAGCCCAGTGTATGCACATGGTGTGTCCGACCTGAGGTGCCTGTTCTGGGCTAGACGCCCATTCCTCCATGATGATTTGGCCTGTGTGTGCCTAGTGAAAATTTTTCTAAGTCCCCAACTTTTTCTAAGTGTGGAAATTTTTCTAAGTCCCAAACTTTTTCTAAGTCCCAAAATTTTTCTAAGTCCCATTTTTTTTCTAAGTCCCAAAAATCATGACCTCCATGGGTGTGAGCCCAGTGTAGGCACATAGTGTGTCCGACCTGAGGTGCTTGTGCTGGGCTAGAGGCCCATTCCTCCATGATGATTTGGCCTGTTAGTGCTGAGTGAAAATTTTTCTAAGTCCCCAACTTTTTCTAAGTGTGGAAATTTTTCTAAGTCCCCAACTTTTTCCAAGTGTGATAATTTTTCAAAGTCCCATTTTTTTTCCAAGTCCCAAAAATCATGACCTCCATGGGTGTGAGCCCAGTGTAGGCACATAGTGTGTCCGACCTGAGGTGCTTGTGCTGGGCTAAAGGCCGATTCCTCCATGATGATTTGGCCCGTGAGTGCTGAGTGAAAATTTTTCTAAGTCCCCAACTTTTTCTAAGTGTGAAGATTTTTCCAAGTCCCATTTTTTTTTCAAAGTCCCAGAAATGTTCAGAGACCCCAAAAAAATAAAAATCCTAAAAATCATGACCTCCATGGGTGTGAGCCCAGTGTAGGCACATAGTGTGTCCGACCTGAGGTGCCTGTGCTGGGCTAGAGCCCCATTCCTCCATGATGATTTGGCCTGTGAGTGCAGAGTGAAAATTTTTCTAAGTCCCCAACTTTTTCCAAGTGTGGAAATTTTTCTAAGTCCCAAACTTTTTCTAAGTCCCAGAAATGATCAGAGACCCAAAAAAATTCAAAATCCCCAAAATCATGACCTCCATGGGTGTGAGCCCAGTGTAGGCACATGGTGTGTCCGACCTGAGGTGCTTGTGCTGGGCTAGAGGCCCATTCCTCCATGATGATTTGGCCTGCGCGTGCAGAGCGTGAATATTTTCCCCAAAATGTTCAGGGTCCCAAAATAAATCAATGTCCTAAAAATCATGACCTCCATGGGTGTGAGCCCAGTGCAGGCACATAGTGTGTCCGACCTGAGGTGCTTGTGCTGGGCTAGAGGCCAATTCCTCCATGATGATTTGGCCTGCGCCTGCAGAGTGTGAATATTTTCCCCAAAATGTTCAGAGACCCAGAAAAATTCAAAATCCCCCAAATCATGACCTCCATGGGTGTGAGCCCAGTGGAGGCACATAGTGTGTCCGACCTGAGGTGCTTGTGCTGGGCTAGATGCCAATTCCTCCATGATGATTTGGCCTGTGAGTGCAGAGTGTGAATATTTTCCCCAAAATGTTCAGGGTCCCAAAAAAAAATTCAAAGTCCCAAAAATCATGACCTCTACAAGTGTGAGCGCAGTGGGGGCACCTACATGGCTGACCTGAGGTGCCTGGCTTCGGGGAGAATCCAATTCCTCCAGGAGGATTCAGCCTGCATGTGAGCTGAGAGCCAGAAAAATTTCAGAAGCCCCAGGAGACGTAACAGACTCCCATCCTCCAGGGGCCGAGATACGGCCGTCCGAAGTCGGGGGCCCCCCCCCCCCGGTTCCCAGAAGCCCCATGGGCAGCGGGGGGAGGCCCAAAGTGGCCGTGGGGAGTGCCTAGGGCCGGCCAAAATCGTTTTTTCCCAGGCGGAATTGGCCGTTTCCGAGATAAAGGCGAAAGAAAATTTTTCGAAAATCTGACCTCCAGGTGGCGTGGTCGCGGGTGGGGGGTGCCCGCCGATGGTGCCTGGGGTCGGGGAGAATGCAATTCCTCCAGGAGGATTCGGCCTGAAAACAAAAGAAGAAAAAAAAAAAAAATTCGGACCTCCAGGAGTGTGACCGCGGGTGTGGGCGCATAGCGTGGCCGACCAGAGGTGCCTGTGCTGGGCTAGAGGCCGATTCCTCCATGAGGATTCGGCCTGTGTGTGCAGAGTGAAAAAATTTTCAAAGTCCAAAAAATAATACCTCCAGGGCTGTGATCGCGGGTGTGGGCGCATAGCGTGGCCGACCAGAGGTGCCTGTGCTGGGCTAGAGGCCGATTCCTCCATGAGGATTCGGCCTGTGTGTGCAGAGTGAAAAAATTTTCAAAGTCCAAAAAATAATCCCTCCAGGGATGTGATCGCGGGTGTGGGCGCATAGCGTGGCCGACCAGAGGTGCCTGTGCTGGGCTAGAGGCCGATTCCTCCATGAGGATTCGGCCTGTGTGTGCAGAGTGAAAAAATTTTCAAAGTCCAAAAAATAATACCTCCAGGGCTGTGATCGCGGGTGTGGGCGCATAGCGTGGCCGACCAGAGGTGCCTGTGCTGGGCTAGAGGCCGATTCCTCCATGAGGATTCGGCCTGTGTGTGCAGAGTGAAAAAATTTTCAAAGTCCAAAAAATAATACCTCCAGGGATGTGATCGCGGGTGTGGGCGCATAGCGTGGCCGACCAGAGGTGCCTGTGCTGGGCTAGAGGCCGATTCCTCCAGGAGGATTCGGCCTGTGAGTGCAGAGTGAAAAAATTTCTAAGTCCAAAAAATCTGACCTCCAGGGCTGTGATCGCGGGTGCCGGCCGAAAGTGTCCGACGAGAGTGCTCCTTGTCGGCCTGAGGCCCGATTCCTCCAGGAGGATCTCCCTTGTCGAAAATTTTTCTAAGTCCCAAAAATCATGACCTCCATGGGTGTGAGCCCAGTGTAGGCACCTAGTGTGTCCGACCTGAGGTGCCTGTGCTGGGCTAAAGGCCCATTCCTCCATGATGATTTGGCCTGTGTGTGCCTAGTGAAAATTACCAACTTTTTCTAAGTGTGGAAATTTTTCTAAGTCCAAAAATTTTTCTAAGTCCCAGAAATGTTCAGAGACCCAAAAAAAATCAAAATAACAAAAACCATGACCTCCATGGGTGTGAGCCCAGTGTAGGCACATAGTGTGTCCGACCTGAGGTGCTTGTGCTGGGCTAAGGGCCGATTCCTCCATGATGATTTAGCCTGTGTGTGCCTAGTGAAAAATACCAACTTTTTCTAAGTGTGGAAATTTTTCTAAGTCCCATTTTTTTTCAAAGTCCCATTTTTTTTCAAAGTCCCAGAAATGATCAGAGACCCAAAAAAAATTAAAGTCCCAAAAATCATGACCTCCATGGGTGTGAGCCCAGTGTAGGCACATAGTGTGTCCGACCTGAGGTGCTTGTGCTGGGCTAAAGGCCGATTCCTCCATGATGATTTGGCCCGTGAGTGCTGAGTGAAAATTTTCCTAAGTCCCCAACTTTTTCTAAGTGTGAAGATTTTTCCAAGTCCCATTTTTTTTTCAAAGTCCCAGAAATGTTCAGAGACCCCAAAAAAATAAAAATCCTAAAAATCATGACCTCCATGGGTGTGAGCCCAGTGTAGGCACATAGTGTGTCCGACCTGAGGTGCCTGTGCTGGGCTAGAGCCCCATTCCTCCATGATGATTTGGCCCGTGAGTGCTGAGTGAAAATTTTTCTAAGTCCCCAACTTTTTCTAAGTGTGAAAATTTTTCTAAGTCCCAAAATTTTTCAAAGTCCCAGAAATGATCAGAGACCCAAAAAAAAATTAAAGTCCCAAAAATCATGACCTCCATGGGTGTGAGCCCAGTGGAGGCACATAGTGTGTCCGACCTGAGGTGCCTGTGCTGGGCTAAGGGCTGATTCCTCCATGATGATTTGGCCTGTGAGTGCTGAGTGAAAATTTTTCTAAGTCCCCAACTTTTTCTAAGTGTGGAAATTTTTCTAAGTCCAGAAATTTTTCTAAGTCCCCAACTTTTTCTAAGTGTGGAAATTTTTCTAAGTCCCATTTTTTTTCAAAGTCCCAAAAATCATGACCTCCATGGGTGTGAGCCCAGTGTATGCACATGGTGTGTCCGACCTGAGGTGCCTGTTCTGGGCTAGACGCCCATTCCTCCATGATGATTTGGCCTGTGTGTGCCTAGTGAAAATTTTTCTAAGTCCCCAACTTTTTCTAAGTGTGGAAATTTTTCTAAGTCCCAAACTTTTTCTAAGTCCCAAACTTTTTCTAAGTCCCATTTTTTTTCAAAGTCCCAAAAATCATGACCTCCATGGGTGTGAGCCCAGTGTAGGCACATAGTGTGTCCGACCTGAGGTGCTTGTGCTGGGCTAGAGGCCCATTCCTCCATGATGATTTGGCCTGTTAGTGCTGAGTGAAATTTTTTCTAAGTCCCCAACTTTTTCTAAGTGTGGAAATTTTTCAAAGTCCCCAACTTTTTCCAAGTGTGATAATTTTTCAAAGTCCCATTTTTTTTCAAAGTCCCAAAAATCATGACCTCCATGGGTGTGAGCCCAGTGTAGGCACATAGTGTGTCCGACCTGAGGTGCTTGTGCTGGGCTAAAGGCCGATTCCTCCATGATGATTTGGCCCGTGAGTGCTGAGTGAAAATTTTTCTAAGTCCCCAACTTTTTCCAAGTGTGATAATTTTTCAAAGTCCCATTTTTTTTCAAAGTCCCAGAAATGTTCAGAGACCCCAAAAAAATAAAAATCCTAAAAATCATGACCGCCATGGGTGTGAGCCCAGTGTAGGCACATAGTGTGTCCGACCTGAGGTGCCTGTGCTGGGCTAGAGCCCCATTCCTCCATGATGATTTGGCCTGTGAGTGCAGAGTGAAAATTTTTCTAAGTCCCCAACTTTTTCCAAGTGTGGAAATTTTTCTAAGTCCCAAACTTTTTCTAAGTCCCAGAAATGATCAGAGACCCAAAAAAATTCAAAATCCCCAAAATCATGACCTCCATGGGTGTGAGCCCAGTGTAGGCACATGGTGTGTCCGACCTGAGGTGCTTGTGCTGGGCTAGAGGCCCATTCCTCCATGATGATTTGGCCTGCGCGTGCAGAGCGTGAATATTTTCCCCAAAATGTTCAGGGTCCCAAAATAAATCAATGTCCTAAAAATCATGACCTCCATGGGTGTGAGCCCAGTGCAGGCACATAGTGTGTCCGACCTGAGGTGCTTGTGCTGGGCTAGAGGCCAATTCCTCCATGATGATTTGGCCTGCGCCTGCAGAGTGTGAATATTTTCCCCAAAATGTTCAGAGACCCAGAAAAATTCAAAATCCCCCAAATCATGACCTCCATGGGTGTGAGCCCAGTGGAGGCACATAGTGTGTCCGACCTGAGGTGCTTGTGCTGGGCTAGATGCCAATTCCTCCATGATGATTTGGCCTGTGAGTGCAGAGTGTGAATATTTTCCCCAAAATGTTCAGGGTCCCAAAAAAAAATTCAAAGTCCCAAAAATCATGACCTCTACAAGTGTGAGCGCAGTGGGGGCACCTACATGGCTGACCTGAGGTGCCTGGCTTCGGGGAGAATCCAATTCCTCCAGGAGGATTCAGCCTGCATGTGAGCTGAGAGCCAGAAAAATTTCAGAAGCCCCAGGAGACGTAACAGACTCCCATCCTCCAGGGGCCGAGATACGGCCGTCCGAAGTCGGGGGCCCCCCCCCCCCGGTTCCCAGAAGCCCCATGGGCAGCGGGGGGAGGCCCAAAGTGGCCGTGGGGAGTGCCTAGGGCCGGCCAAAATCGTTTTTTCCCAGGCGGAATTGGCCGTTTCCGAGATAAAGGCGAAAGAAAATTTTTCGAAAATCTGACCTCCAGGTGGCGTGGTCGCGGGTGGGGGGTGCCCGCCGATGGTGCCTGGGGTCGGGGAGAATGCAATTCCTCCAGGAGGATTCGGCCTGAAAACAAAAGAAGAAAAAAAAAAAAAATTCGGACCTCCAGGAGTGTGACCGCGGGTGTGGGCGCATAGCGTGGCCGACCAGAGGTGCCTGTGCTGGGCTAGAGGCCGATTCCTCCATGAGGATTCGGCCTGTGTGTGCAGAGTGAAAAAATTTTCAAAGTCCAAAAAATAATACCTCCAGGGCTGTGATCGCGGGTGTGGGCGCATAGCGTGGCCGACCAGAGGTGCCTGTGCTGGGCTAGAGGCCGATTCCTCCATGAGGATTCGGCCTGTGTGTGCAGAGTGAAAAAATTTTCAAAGTCCAAAAAATAATCCCTCCAGGGATGTGATCGCGGGTGTGGGCGCATAGCGTGGCCGACCAGAGGTGCCTGTGCTGGGCTAGAGGCCGATTCCTCCATGAGGATTCGGCCTGTGTGTGCAGAGTGAAAAAATTTTCAAAGTCCAAAAAATAATACCTCCAGGGCTGTGATCGCGGGTGTGGGCGCATAGCGTGGCCGACCAGAGGTGCCTGTGCTGGGCTAGAGGCCGATTCCTCCATGAGGATTCGGCCTGTGTGTGCAGAGTGAAAAAATTTTCAAAGTCCAAAAAATAATACCTCCAGGGATGTGATCGCGGGTGTGGGCGCATAGCGTGGCCGACCAGAGGTGCCTGTGCTGGTCTAGAGGCCGATTCCTCCATGAGGATTCGGCCTGTGAGTGCAGAGTGAAAATTTTTCTAAGTCCAAAAAATCTGACCTCCAGGGCTGTGATCGCGGGTGCCGGCCGAAAGTGTCCGACGAGAGTGCTCCTTGTCGGCCTGAGGCCCGATTCCTCCAGGAGGATCTCCCTTGTCGAAAATTTTTCTAAGTCCAAAAATTTTTCTAAGTCCCACTTTTTACGCCGGGGGGGCAGATCCAGGCCTATCGCTCCCCGGCTCGTGTCCGACCCCGAGGCCTCTTCCCGGGCATGAGTCCCGCCTCGACCGCGGTGTGGAGGTATCGCTGCGCCGTAGGGTGACCAGAAGGGTATGGTCAGATTTTCAGGAGTCAGTAGCAATTACAGGGGTCCAAGCACCTGGGGCTATGGTAAACGGACTGCCAAGTCCCCGCACGGCCCCCGGGCCGCCCAGGAAGCTACGGGTGCGGGCTTTTCAGCCCCTTTTCCATGCTTTTTCCCCTTTTTCGTCACTTTTTCGAATTTTCTCCGTTTTTCTCGCTTTTTCCCTTAAAAGCACTGGTAGATCGGAACACGAGACCCGCCAGGGGTAGGCGCCTGCCCGGCCCGCCGAGGGCCGCTATGGGCACGGCAGTTCCTCCCCGCCCTTGCGGGTTCGCCTCTCAGTACCGGGGGGAATAGCGTCGAGTCTCTTCCGCCTCCCCCGCCCTGGTGCCTCATCATAGGGAGTCGTAGACGGCCGGTCCTCATCTCGCTTGCTCAGTCGGTCCGAGAACGCTCCCGGACGGGCCGCGCAGCCCCCCTTAGGCCTCTCCGTCGTCCCCGGCCCCCCCGGGCCGGGCGCGGAGGTTCGGGCGGGGGGGAGGCCACGCGCCCTTCCGCGGAGGAAAGATCACAGTTTTCCCCGGTTATGGCTCACGCCAAAAACGAACGCCTTC
>NC_071126.1:470000-475000 GCF_024256425.1 Clarias gariepinus | reverse complement strand
ATTTGGCCTGTTAGTGCTGAGTGAAAATTTTTCTAAGTCCCCAACTTTTTCTAAGTATGGAAATTTTTCAAAGTCCCCAACTTTTTCCAAGTGTGATAATTTTTCAAAGTCCCATTTTTTTTCTAAGTCCCAAAAATCATGACCTCCATGGGTGTGAGCCCAGTGTATGCACATAGTGTGTCCGACCTGAGGTGCTTGTGCTGGGCTAAAGGCCAATTCCTCCATGATGATTTGGCCTGTGTGTGCCTAGTGAAAATTTTTCTAAGTCCCCAACTTTTTCTAAGTGTGGAAATTTTTCTAAGTCCAGAAATTTTTCTAAGTCCCCAACTTTTTCCAAGTGTGGAAATTTTTCTAAGTCCCATTTTTTTTCAAAGTCCCAAAAATCATGACCTCCATGGGTGTGAGCCCAGTGTATGCACATAGTGTGTCCGACCTGAGGTGCTTGTGCTTGGCTAAAGGCCAATTCCTCCATGATGATTTGGCCTGTGTGTGCCTAGTGAAAATTTTTCTAAGTCCCCAACTTTTTCTAAGTGTGGAATTTTTTCTAAGTCCCCAACTTTTTCTAAGTGTGGAAATTTTTCTAAGTCCCATTTTTTTTCAAAGTCCCAAAAATCATGACCTCCATGGGTGTGAGCCCAGTGTATGCACATAGTGTGTCCGACCTGAGGTGCTTGTGCTGGGCTAAAGGCCAATTCCTCCATGATGATTTGGCCTGTGTGTGCCTAGTGAAAATTTTTCTAAGTCCCCAACTTTTTCTAAGTCCAAAAATTTTTCAAAGTCCCATTTTTTTTCAAAGTCCCAGAAATGATCAGAGACCCAAAAAAAATTAAAGTCCCAAAAATCATGACCTCCATGGGTGTGAGCCCAGTGTAGGCACCTAGTGTGTCCGACCTGAGGTGCTTGTGCTGGGCTAGAGCCCCATTCCTCCATGATGATTTGGCCTGTGTGTGCCTAGTGAAATTTTTTCTAAGTCCCCAACTTTTTCAAAGTGTGGAATTTTTTCTAAGTCCCCAACTTTTTCTAAGTGTGGAAATTTTTCTAAGTCCCATTTTTTTTCAAAGTCCCAAAAATCATGACCTCCATGGGTGTGAGCCCAGTGTAGGCACCTATTGTGTCCGACCTGAGGTGCCTGTGCTGGGCTAAAGGCCCATTCCTCCATGATGATTTGGCCTGTGTGTGCCTAGTGAAAAATACCAACTTTTTCTAAGTGTGGAAATTTTTCTAAGTCCCATTTTTTTTCAAAGTCCCATTTTTTTTCAAAGTCCCAGAAATGATCAGAGACCCAAAAAAAATTAAAGTCCCAAAAATCATGACCTCCATGGGTGTGAGCCCAGTGTAGGCACATAGTGTGTCCGACCTGAGGTGCCTGTGCTGGGCTAAAGGCCCATTCCTCCATGATGATTTGGCCTGTGTGTGCCTAGTGAAAATTTTTCTAAGTCCCCAACATTTTCTAAGTCCAAAAATTTTTCAAAGTCCCATTTTTTTTCAAAGTCCCAGAAATGATCAGAGACCCAAAAAAAATTAAAGTCCCAAAAATCATGACCTCCATGGGTGTGAGCCCAGTGTAGGCACCTAGTGTGTCCGACCTGAGGTGCTTGTGCTGGGCTAGAGCCCCATTCCTCCATGATGATTTGGCCTGTGTGTGCCTAGTGAAATTTTTTCTAAGTCCCCAACTTTTTCTAAGTGTGGAAATTTTTCTAAGTCCAGAAATTTTTCTAAGTCCCATTTTTTTTCAAAGTCCCAACAATCATGACCTCCATGGGTGTGAGCCCAGTGTATGCACATGGTGTGTCCGACCTGAGGTGCCTGTGCTGGGCTAAGGGCTGATTCCTCCATGATGATTTGGCCTGTGAGTGCTGAGTGAAAATTTTTCTAAGTCCCCAACTATTTCTAAGTGTGAAAATTTTTCTAAGTCCCAAAATTTTTCAAAGTCCCAGAAATGATCAGAGACCCAAAATTTTTCTCAGTCCCAAAAATCATGACCTCCATGGGTGTGAGCCCAGTGTAGGCACATAGTGTGTCCGACCTGAGGTGCCTGTGCTGGGCTAGAGGCCCATTCCTCCATGATGATTTGGCCTGTTAGTGCTGAGTGAAAATTTTTCTAAGTCCCCAACTTTTTCTAAGTGTGGAAATTTTTCAAAGTCCCCAACTTTTCCCAAGTGTGATAATTTTTCAAAGTCCCATTTTTTTTCTAAGTCCCAAAAATCATGACCTCCATGGGTGTGAGCCCAGTGTATGCACATAGTGTGTCCGACCTGAGGTGCTTGTGCTGGGCTAGAGGCCCATTCCTCCATGATGATTTGGCCTGTTAGTGCTGAGTGAAAATTTTTCTAAGTCCCCAACTTTTTCTAAGTGTGGAAATTTTTCAAAGTCCCCAACTTTTTCCAAGTGTGATAATTTTTCAAAGTCCCATTTTTTTTCTAAGTCCCAAAAATCATGACCTCCATGGGTGTGAGCCCAGTGTATGCACATAGTGTGTCCGACCTGAGGTGCTTGTGCCTGGCTAAAGGCCAATTCCTCCATGATGATTTGGCCTGTGTGTGCCTAGTGAAAATTTTTCTAAGTCCCCAACTTTTTCTAAGTGTGGAAATTTTTCTAAGTCCAGAAATTTTTCTAAGTCCCCAACTTTTTCCAAGTGTGATAATTTTTCAAAGTCCCATTTTTTTTTCTAAGTCCCAAAAATCATGACCTCCATGGGTGTGAGCCCAGTGTAGGCACATAGTGTGTCCGACCTGAGGTGCTTGTGCTGGGCTAAAGGCTGATTCCTCCATGATGATTTGGCCTGTGAGTGCTGAGTGAAAATTTTTCTAAGTCCCCAACGTTTTCTAAGTGTGAAGATTTTTCCAAGTCCCATTTTTTTTCAAAGTCCCAGAAATGTTCAGAGACCCCCAAAAAATAAAAATCCTAAAAATCATGACCTCCATGGGTGTGAGCCCAGTGTAGGCACATAGTGTGTCCGACCTGAGGTGCCTGTGCTGGGCTAGAGCCCCATTCCTCCATGATGATTTGGCCTGTAAGTGCAGAGTGAAAATTTTTCTAAGTCCCCAACTTTTTCTAAGTCCCAAAATTTTTTCAAAGTCCCAAACTTTTTCTAAGTCCCAGAAATGATCAGAGACCCAAAAAAATTAGAAATCCCCAAAATCATGACCTCCACGGGTGTGAGCCCAGTGTAGGCACATGGTGTGTCCGACCTGAGGTGCTTGTGCTGGGCTAGAGGCCCATTCCTCCATGATGATTTGGCCTGCGCGTGCAGAGTGTGAATATTTTCCCCAAAGTCTTCAGAGACCCAGAAAAATTCAAAATCCCCCAAATCATGACCTCCATGGGTGTGAGCCCAGTGTAGGCACATAGTGTGTCCGACCTGAGGTGCCTGTGCTGGGCTAGATGCCAATTCCTCCATGATGATTTGGCCTGTGAGTGCAGAGTGTGAATATTTTCCCCAAACGGTTCAGGGTCCCAAAAAAAATTCAAAGTCCCAAAAATCATGACCTCTACAAGTGTGAGCGCAGTGGGGGCACCTACATGGCTGACCTGAGGTGCCTGGCTTCGGGGAGAATCCAATTCCTCCAGGAGGATTCAGCCTGCATGTGAGCTGAGAGCCAGAAAAATTCCCATAGCCCCAGGAGATGTAACGGACCCCCATCCTCCAGGGGGCGCCGGCGGGGGATGTCGGCCCCGGGGCATGTGGCATCGGGTCCGGGGCCTCCCCACGAACTCCCCTGCGAAATTTGGAGCCGATCGGACCAACGGTGGCCGAGATACGGCCGTCCGAAGTCGGGGGCCCCCCCCCCGGTTCCCAGAAGCCCCATGGGCAGCAGGGGGAGGCCCAAAGTGGCCGTGGGGAGTGCCTAGGGCCGGCCAAAATCGTTTTTTCCCAGGCGGAATTGGCCGTTTCCGAGATATAGGCGAAAGAAAATTTTTCGAAAATCTGACCTCCAGGTGGCGTGGTCGCGGGTGGGGGTGCCCGCCGAGGGTGCCTGGGGTCGGGGAGAATGCAATTCCTCCAGGAGGATTCAGCCTGCATGTGAGCTGAGAGCCAGAAAAATTCCCATAGCCCCAGGAGATGTAACAGACCCCCATCCTCCAGGGGGCGCCGACGGGGGGCGTCGGCCACGGGGCATGTGGCATCGGGTCCGGGGCCTCCCCATGGACTCCCCCGCGAAATTTGGAGCCGATCGGACCAACGGTGGCCGAGATACGGCCGTCCGAAGTCGGGGGCCCCCCCCCGGTTCCCAGAAGCCCCATGGGCAGCGGGGGGAGGCCCAAAGTGGCCGTGGGGAGTGCCTAGGGCCGGCCAAAATCGTTTTTTCCCAGGCGGAATTGGCCGTTTCCGAGATAAAGGCGAAAGAAAATTTTTCGAAAATCTGACCTCCAGGTGGCGTGGTCGCGGGTGGGGGGTGCCCGCCGATGGTGCCTGGGGTCGGGGAGAATGCAATTCCTCCAGGAGGATTCAGCCTGCATGTGAGCTGAGAGCCAGAAAAATTTCAGAAGCCCCAGGAGATGTAACAGACTCCCATCCTCCAGGGGGCGCCGACGGGGGGCGTCGGCCACGGGGCATGTGGCATCGGGTCCGGGGCCTCCCCATGGACTCCCCCGCGAAATTTGGAGCCGATCGGACCAACGGTGGCCGAGATACGGCCGTCCGAAGTCGGGGGCCCCCCCCCGGTTCCCAGAAGCCCCATGGGCAGCGGGGGGAGGCCCAAAGTGGCCGTGGGGAGTGCCTAGGGCCGGCCAAAATCGTTTTTTCCCAGGCGGAATTGGCCGTTTCCGAGATAAAGGCGAAAGAAAATTTTTCGAAAATCTGACCTCCAGGTGGCGTGGTCGCGGGTGGGGGGGTGCCCGCCGATGGTGCCTGGGGTCGGGGAGAATGCAATTCCTCCAGGAGGATTCGGCCTGAAAAGAAAAGAAAAGAAAAAAAAATTCGGACCTCCAGGAGTGTGACCGCGGGTGTGGGCGCATAGCGTGGCCGACCAGAGGTGCATGTGCTGGGCTAGAGGCCG
>NC_071126.1:447500-455000 GCF_024256425.1 Clarias gariepinus | reverse complement strand
GGCTTTTAGCGCGACGTGCTGGAGGTGCTTAGCCCGGTGGAGGGGTGCTTAAGTGTGGGTGCCCTGGGCCGGCTGGTGGCAAGGTCCTGGAGGGTTGGGTGACCTGGGGGGGGGGTGTAGGCTGGTGCTAGGGGCCGAGTAGGGAGGCCTGTGGGGGGGTTGCGAATGGTGATTTTTCCCCCAAAATTTTAAGTCCCAAAAATCATGACCTCCATGGGTGTGAGCCCAGTGTGTGCACTTAGTGTGTCCGACCTGAGGTGCTTGTGCTGGGCTAAAGGCTGATTCCTCCATGATGATTTGGCCTGTGTGTGCCTAGTAAAAATTTTTCTAAGTCCCAAAATTTTTCTAAGTCCCAAAATTTTTCTAAGTCCCCAACTTTTTCTAAGTGTGATAATTTTTCAAAGTCCCAATTTTTTTCTAAGTCCCAAAAATCATGACCTCCATGGGTGTGAGCCCAGTGTATGCACATGGTGTGTCCGACCTGAGGTGCCTGTGCTGGGCTAAAGGCTGATTCCTCCATGATGATTTGGCCTGTGTGTGCGTAGTAAAAATTTTTCAAAGTCCCAAAATTTTTCTAAGTCCCAAAAATCATGACCTCCATGGGTGTTAGCCCAGTGTAGGCACATAGTGTGTCCGACCTGATGTGCTTGTGCTGGGCTAGAGGCCCATTCCTCCATGATGATTTGGCCTGTGTGTGCCTAGTGAAAATTTTTCTAAGTCCCCAACTTTTTCTAAGTGTGGAAATTTTTCTAAGTCCAGAAATTTTTCTAAGTCCCCAACTTTTTCTAAGTGTGGAAATTTTTCTAAGTCCCATTTTTTTTCTAAGTCCCAAAAATCATGACCTCCATGGGTGTGAGCCCAGTGTATGCACATGGTGTGTCCGACCTGAGGTGCCTGTGCTGGGCTAAAGGCTGATTCCTCCATGATGATTTGGCCTGTGTGTGCCTAGTGAAAATTACCAACTTTTTCTAAGTGTGGAAATTTTTCTAAGTCCCAAAATTTTTCTAAGTCCCAGAAATGTTCAGAGACCCAAAAAAAATCAAAATAACAAAAACCATGACCTCCATGGGTGTGAGCCCAGTGTAGGCACATAGTGTGTCCGACCTGAGGTGCTTGTGCTGGGCTACGGGCCGATTCCTCCATGATGATTTGGCCTGTGTGTGCCTAGTGAAAAATACCAACTTTTTCTAAGTGTGGAAATTTTTCTAAGTCCCATTTTTTTTCAAAGTCCCATTTTTTTTTTCAAAGTCCCAGAAATGATCAGAGACCCAAAAAAAATTAAAGTCCCAAAAATCATGACCTCCATGGGTATGAGCCCAGTGTATGCACATAGTGTGTCCGACCTGAGGTGCTTGTGCTGGGCTAGAGGCCCATTCCTCCATGATGATTTGGCCTGTTAGTGCTGAGTGAAAATTTTTCTAAGTCCCCAACTTTTTCTAAGTATGGAAATTTTTCAAAGTCCCCAACTTTTTCCAAGTGTGATAATTTTTCAAAGTCCCATTTTTTTTCTAAGTCCCAAAAATCATGACCTCCATGGGTGTGAGCCCAGTGTATGCACATAGTGTGTCCGACCTGAGGTGCTTGTGCTGGGCTAAAGGCCAATTCCTCCATGATGATTTGGCCTGTGTGTGCCTAGTGAAAATTTTTCTAAGTCCCCAACTTTTTCTAAGTGTGGAAATTTTTCTAAGTCCAGAAATTTTTCTAAGTCCCCAACTTTTTCCAAGTGTGGAAATTTTTCTAAGTCCCATTTTTTTTCAAAGTCCCAAAAATCATGACCTCCATGGGTGTGAGCCCAGTGTATGCACATAGTGTGTCCGACCTGAGGTGCTTGTGCTTGGCTAAAGGCCAATTCCTCCATGATGATTTGGCCTGTGTGTGCCTAGTGAAAATTTTTCTAAGTCCCCAACTTTTTCTAAGTGTGGAATTTTTTCTAAGTCCCCAACTTTTTCTAAGTGTGGAAATTTTTCTAAGTCCCATTTTTTTTCAAAGTCCCAAAAATCATGACCTCCATGGGTGTGAGCCCAGTGTATGCACATAGTGTGTCCGACCTGAGGTGCTTGTGCTGGGCTAAAGGCCAATTCCTCCATGATGATTTGGCCTGTGTGTGCCTAGTGAAAATTTTTCTAAGTCCCCAACTTTTTCTAAGTCCAAAAATTTTTCAAAGTCCCATTTTTTTTCAAAGTCCCAGAAATGATCAGAGACCCAAAAAAAATTAAAGTCCCAAAAATCATGACCTCCATGGGTGTGAGCCCAGTGTAGGCACCTAGTGTGTCCGACCTGAGGTGCTTGTGCTGGGCTAGAGCCCCATTCCTCCATGATGATTTGGCCTGTGTGTGCCTAGTGAAATTTTTTCTAAGTCCCCAACTTTTTCAAAGTGTGGAATTTTTTCTAAGTCCCCAACTTTTTCTAAGTGTGGAAATTTTTCTAAGTCCCATTTTTTTTCAAAGTCCCAAAAATCATGACCTCCATGGGTGTGAGCCCAGTGTAGGCACCTATTGTGTCCGACCTGAGGTGCCTGTGCTGGGCTAAAGGCCCATTCCTCCATGATGATTTGGCCTGTGTGTGCCTAGTGAAAAATACCAACTTTTTCTAAGTGTGGAAATTTTTCTAAGTCCCATTTTTTTTCAAAGTCCCATTTTTTTTCAAAGTCCCAGAAATGATCAGAGACCCAAAAAAAATTAAAGTCCCAAAAATCATGACCTCCATGGGTGTGAGCCCAGTGTAGGCACATAGTGTGTCCGACCTGAGGTGCCTGTGCTGGGCTAAAGCCCCATTCCTCCATGATGATTTGGCCTGTGTGTGCCTAGTGAAAATTTTTCTAAGTCCCCAACATTTTCTAAGTCCAAAAATTTTTCAAAGTCCCATTTTTTTTCAAAGTCCCAGAAATGATCAGAGACCCAAAAAAAATTAAAGTCCCAAAAATCATGACCTCCATGGGTGTGAGCCCAGTGTAGGCACCTAGTGTGTCCGACCTGAGGTGCTTGTGCTGGGCTAGAGCCCCATTCCTCCATGATGATTTGGCCTGTGTGTGCCTAGTGAAATTTTTTCTAAGTCCCCAACTTTTTCTAAGTGTGGAAATTTTTCTAAGTCCAGAAATTTTTCTAAGTCCCATTTTTTTTCAAAGTCCCAACAATCATGACCTCCATGGGTGTGAGCCCAGTGTATGCACATGGTGTGTCCGACCTGAGGTGCCTGTGCTGGGCTAAGGGCTGATTCCTCCATGATGATTTGGCCTGTGAGTGCTGAGTGAAAATTTTTCTAAGTCCCCAACTATTTCTAAGTGTGAAAATTTTTCTAAGTCCCAAAATTTTTCAAAGTCCCAGAAATGATCAGAGACCCAAAATTTTTCTCAGTCCCAAAAATCATGACCTCCATGGGTGTGAGCCCAGTGTAGGCACATAGTGTGTCCGACCTGAGGTGCCTGTGCTGGGCTAGAGGCCCATTCCTCCATGATGATTTGGCCTGTTAGTGCTGAGTGAAAATTTTTCTAAGTCCCCAACTTTTTCTAAGTGTGGAAATTTTTCAAAGTCCCCAACTTTTCCCAAGTGTGATAATTTTTCAAAGTCCCATTTTTTTTCTAAGTCCCAAAAATCATGACCTCCATGGGTGTGAGCCCAGTGTATGCACATAGTGTGTCCGACCTGAGGTGCTTGTGCTGGGCTAGAGGCCCATTCCTCCATGATGATTTGGCCTGTTAGTGCTGAGTGAAAATTTTTCTAAGTCCCCAACTTTTTCTAAGTGTGGAAATTTTTCAAAGTCCCCAACTTTTTCCAAGTGTGATAATTTTTCAAAGTCCCATTTTTTTTCTAAGTCCCAAAAATCATGACCTCCATGGGTGTGAGCCCAGTGTATGCACATAGTGTGTCCGACCTGAGGTGCTTGTGCCTGGCTAAAGGCCAATTCCTCCATGATGATTTGGCCTGTGTGTGCCTAGTGAAAATTTTTCTAAGTCCCCAACTTTTTCTAAGTGTGGAAATTTTTCTAAGTCCAGAAATTTTTCTAAGTCCCCAACTTTTTCCAAGTGTGATAATTTTTCAAAGTCCCATTTTTTTTTCTAAGTCCCAAAAATCATGACCTCCATGGGTGTGAGCCCAGTGCAGGCACATAGTGTGTCCGACCTGAGGTGCTTGTGCTGGGCTAAGGGCTGATTCCTCCATGATGATTTGGCCTGTGAGTGCAGAGTGAAAATTTTTCAAAGTCCCCAACTTTTTCCAAGTGTGATAATTTTTCAAAGTCCCATTTTTTTTCAAAGTCCCAGAAATGTTCAGAGACCCCAAAAAAATAAAAATCCTAAAAATCATGACCGCCATGGGTGTGAGCCCAGTGTAGGCACATAGTGTGTCCGACCTGAGGTGCCTGTGCTGGGCTAGAGCCCCATTCCTCCATGATGATTTGGCCTGTAAGTGCAGAGTGAAAATTTTTCTAAGTCCCCAACTTTTTCTAAGTCCCAAAATTTTTTCAAAGTCCCAAACTTTTTCTAAGTCCCAGAAATGATCAGAGACCCAAAAAAATTCAAAATCCCCAAAATCATGACCTCCATGGGTGTGAGCCCAGTGTAGGCACATGGTGTGTCCGACCTGAGGTGCTTGTGCTGGGCTAGAGGCCCATTCCTCCATGATGATTTGGCCTGCGCGTGCAGAGTGTGAATATTTTCCCCAAAATGTTCAGAGACCCAGAAAAATTCAAAATCCCCCAAATCATGACCTCCATGGGTGTGAGCCCAGTGTAGGCACATAGTGTGTCCGACCTGAGGTGCCTGTGCTGGGCTAGATGCCAATTCCTCCATGATGATTTGGCCTGTGAGTGCAGAGTGTGAATATTTTCCCCAAACGGTTCAGGGTCCCAAAAAAAATTCAAAGTCCCAAAAATCATGACCTCTACAAGTGTGAGCGCAGTGGGGGCACCTACATGGCTGACCTGAGGTGCCTGGCTTCGGGGAGAATCCAATTCCTCCAGGAGGATTCAGCCTGCATGTGAGCTGAGAGCCAGAAAAATTCCCATAGCCCCAGGAGATGTAACGGACCCCCATCCTCCAGGGGGCGCCGGCGGGGGATGTCGGCCCCGGGGCATGTGGCATCGGGTCCGGGGCCTCCCCACGAACTCCCCTGCGAAATTTGGAGCCGATCGGACCAACGGTGGCCGAGATACGGCCGTCCGAAGTCGGGGGCCCCCCCCCCGGTTCCCAGAAGCCCCATGGGCAGCAGGGGGAGGCCCAAAGTGGCCGTGGGGAGTGCCTAGGGCCGGCCAAAATCGTTTTTTCCCAGGCGGAATTGGCCGTTTCCGAGATATAGGCGAAAGAAAATTTTTCGAAAATCTGACCTCCAGGTGGCGTGGTCGCGGGTGGGGGTGCCCGCCGAGGGTGCCTGGGGTCGGGGAGAATGCAATTCCTCCAGGAGGATTCAGCCTGCATGTGAGCTGAGAGCCAGAAAAATTCCCATAGCCCCAGGAGATGTAACAGACCCCCATCCTCCAGGGGGCGCCGACGGGGGGCGTCGGCCACGGGGCATGTGGCATCGGGTCCGGGGCCTCCCCATGGACTCCCCCGCGAAATTTGGAGCCGATCGGACCAACGGTGGCCGAGATACGGCCGTCCGAAGTCGGGGGCCCCCCCCCGGTTCCCAGAAGCCCCATGGGCAGCGGGGGGAGGCCCAAAGTGGCCGTGGGGAGTGCCTAGGGCCGGCCAAAATCGTTTTTTCCCAGGCGGAATTGGCCGTTTCCGAGATAAAGGCGAAAGAAAATTTTTCGAAAATCTGACCTCCAGGTGGCGTGGTCGCGGGTGGGGGGTGCCCGCCGATGGTGCCTGGGGTCGGGGAGAATGCAATTCCTCCAGGAGGATTCAGCCTGCATGTGAGCTGAGAGCCAGAAAAATTTCAGAAGCCCCAGGAGATGTAACAGACTCCCATCCTCCAGGGGGCGCCGACGGGGGGCGTCGGCCACGGGGCATGTGGCATCGGGTCCGGGGCCTCCCCATGGACTCCCCCGCGAAATTTGGAGCCGATCGGACCAACGGTGGCCGAGATACGGCCGTCCGAAGTCGGGGGCCCCCCCCCGGTTCCCAGAAGCCCCATGGGCAGCGGGGGGAGGCCCAAAGTGGCCGTGGGGAGTGCCTAGGGCCGGCCAAAATCGTTTTTTCCCAGGCGGAATTGGCCGTTTCCGAGATAAAGGCGAAAGAAAATTTTTCGAAAATCTGACCTCCAGGTGGCGTGGTCGCGGGTGGGGGGGTGCCCGCCGATGGTGCCTGGGGTCGGGGAGAATGCAATTCCTCCAGGAGGATTCGGCCTGAAAAGAAAAGAAAAGAAAAAAAAATTCGGACCTCCAGGAGTGTGACCGCGGGTGTGGGCGCATAGCGTGGCCGACCAGAGGTGCATGTGCTGGGCTAGAGGCCGATTCCTCCATGAGGATTCGGCCTGTGAGTGCAGAGTGCGAAAAATTTCAAAGTCCAAAAAATAATACCTCCAGGGATGTGATCGCGGGTGTGGGCGCATAGCGTGGCCGACCAGAGGTGCCTGTGCTGGGCTAGAGGCCGATTCCTCCATGAGGATTCGGCCTGTGTGTGCAGAGTGAAAAAATTTTCAAAGTCCAAAAAATAATACCTCCAGGGATGTGATCGCGGGTGTGGGCGCATAGCGTGGCCGACCAGAGGTGCCTGTGCTGGTCTAGAGGCCGATTCCTCCATGAGGATTCGGCCTGTGAGTGCAGAGTGAAAAAATTTTCAAAGTCCAAAAAATAATACCTCCAGGGCTGTGATCGCGGGTGTGGGCGCATAGCGTGGCCGACCCGAGGTGCCTGTGCTGGGCTAGAGGCCGATTCCTCCATGAGGATTCGGCCTGTGAGTGCAGAGTGAAAATTTTTCTAAGTCCACCTCCAGGGCTGTGATCGCGGGTGCCGGCCGAAAGTGTCCGACGAGAGTGCTCCTCGTCGGCCTGAGGCCCGATTCCTCCAAGAGGATCTCCCTTGTCGAAAATTTTTCTAAGTCCAAAAATTTTTCTAAGTCCCACTTTTTACGCCGGGGTGGCAGATCCAGGCCTATCGCTCCCCGGCTCGCGTCCGACCCCGAGGCCCCTTCCTGGGCATGATTCCCGCCTCGACCGCGGTGTGGAGGTATCGCTGCGCCGTAGGGTGACCAGAAGGGTATGGTCAGATTTTCAGGAGACAGTAGCAATTACAGGGGTCCAAGCACCTGGGGCTATGGTAAACGGACCGCCAAGCCCCCGCACGGCCCCCGGGCCGCCCAGGAAGCTACGGGTGCGGGCTTTTTAGCCTCTTTTCCATGCTTTTTCCCCTTTTTCGTCACTTTTTCGAATTTTCTCCGTTTTTCTCGCTTTTTCCCTTAAAAGCACTGGTAGATCGGAACACGAGACCCGCCAGGGGTAGGCGCCTGCCCGGCCCGCCGAGGGCCGCTATGGGCACGGCAGTTCCTCCCCGACCTTGCGGGTTCGCCTCTCAGTACCGGGGGGAATAGCGTCGAGTCTCTTCCGCCTCCCCCGCCCTGGTGCCTCA